>NC_066550.1:6981894-7029394 GCF_024679095.1 Eriocheir sinensis | reverse complement strand
GACGTGCCCTCTGCATCGCCGGTAAAGCTTTGTTTACCGAGGAGGCAGGATGATGTGCTGTCAAGTGCAGCGTGTTAATATTAGTATTGTATAATGTGTCACGATTGGACTGATGAACTGGTGCAGGAATCACGTCAGGAGAGATATCCTGGTGCTCCTCTTCTTAATTATATGACACGGCAGTTCTAGTTTCGTCAGCAAGTTTCTGCAACCACTTGGAATATGCTTGTCGTGTCAGTTTTATGGAGTTTGTGCACCTTACTAAAGCGATATGACTGTAAGAGTGAGTTTGTTTTTACATCTCCCTTTACACTCGAGTCGGACGTAACTGTGTGCTTGTGGTGCAAGTTTCCGTAAACATGTTATGATCTTTCTGTCCGTGACCACAACGCCTTCACACTTTTCAGTCCACACCGACGGTCGCCCACCTGCCGTGCACACCTCCTGACTCATGGAGCGAAGAAGCATCTTATTGGATTCAGAAGCAATAGGAAATTTCTTAAAACGGTTTATCATAAGACTGCACTGTGGATCATAGCTCAAGATAGACATCTCGCCTGGGAACACACCACCGCGCATCACCAGTAAACAGAGCACTACTGAAAACACACACTCGTGCACCATCATACACGACAGTGGTGTTTAACTAATCAAAAAAAATACATGATATTTCCATCTATTACAAGACTCTTTTGTGATGGCTAACGTTTACTGTGAACCACTCTGTATAATGAAATGTGTATGCGATGCCTAACACACGCTGCTCCATGTTGAAGAGAGGAGAGACGTACAAGTTCAATGGTTAAAATTCATTCTAGAGTTATCAATGTGTGTGTGTGTGTGTGTGTGTGTGTGTGTGTGTGTGTGTGTGTGTGTGTGTGTGTGTGTGTGTGTGTGTGTGTGTGTGTGTGTGTGTGTGTGTGTTACTCATCGCTACATATTCACGGATCTTTGGGTATGGCTGTGACCTGGTTATCGGACTCGGGACTTTTTCATTGTGAGGCGAATCTGCAAACCACTAAACTGCATGTGTGTGTGTGTGTGTGTGTGTGTGTGTGTGTGTGTGTGTGTGTGTGTGTGTACGTAATCATTCGGGCTTTTTTTATTATTGTTTCCTTTTTTGTGCCCTAGAGCTGTCTCCTTTGTTGTAAAAAAAAAAAAAAATTATCCTGTGCTCCCTCACCTGTCCATCACCTCACTCGTCCCTCGCCAGCAGGGGCAGAGCATCATCACCCTGGAGAACGTGGACAAACAACTCGAGGGAACTTACACCTGCACAGCGTCCAACGGTGTGGGTGCCCCGTCCTCCGCCTCCACCACCATCCAAGTGGAGTACCCGCCCGAGGTCTACACTGAACAGGTAAGTGGATGGATGTGTGGAAAAGTGGATTACAGGTTCAAAGGTAACGTGGGTATGGGTTAGTGAGGCGGATGAGTAAGTTCAGAATCAATCACAGTCGAAAGGTCAGAATCAATCACAGTCGTAAGTTCAGAATCAATCACAGTCGAAAGGTCAGAATCAATCACAGTCGTAAGTTCAGAATCAATCACAGTCGTAAGGTCAGAATCAATCACAGTCGAAAGGTCACAATCAATCACAGTCGTAAGGTCAGAATCAATCACAGTCGTAAGGTCAGAATCAATCACAGTCGTAAGGTCAGAATCAATCACAGTCGTAAGGTCAGAATCAATCACAGTCGTAAGGTCAGAATCAATCACAGTCGTAAGGTCAGAATCAATCACAGTCGAAAGGTCAGAATCAATCACAGTCGAAAGGTCAGAATCAATCACAGTCGAAAGGTCAGAATCAGTCACAGTCGAAAGGTCAGAATCAATCACAGTCGTAAGGTCAGAATCAATCACAGTCGAAAGGTCAGAATCAGTCACAGTCGAAAGGTCAGAATCAATCACAGTCGAAAGGTCAGAATCAGTCACAGTCGAAAGGTCAGAATCAGTCACAGTCGAAAGGTCAGAATCAATCACAGTCGTAAGGTCAGAATCAATCACAGTCGTAAGTTCAGAATCAATCACAGTCGTAAGGTCAGAATCAATCACAGTCGTAAGTTCAGAATCAGTCACAGTCGTAAGTTCAGAATCAATCACAGTCGTAAGTTCAGAATCAATCACAGTCGTAAGTTCAGAATCAATCACAGTCGTAAGTTCAGAATCAATCACAGTCGTAAGTTCAGAATCAATCACAGTCGTAAGTTCAGAATCAGTCACAGTCGTAAGGTCAGAATCAATCACAGTCGTAAGTTCAGAATCAGTCACAGTCGTAAGGTCAGAATCAATCACAGTCGTAAGGTCATAATCAGTCACATTCGAACACAGCGCAAACTGTGAGAGGACTGGCCGGGCATGGCACGTCCTCCCTAATTTTACTCCCCGACTCACCTCCATGGCAGCAGATATTGTTATTGTTCATTGCAGTGAAGGAGGCAGCTAAAGGGCAGAATAAAGAATAAACAAAAAAGTGCTGCTTCTTCAAATGCCTGATAGTAACAATAGCCGAAAGAAGGTCAGTTAAATCGGACGGAGGCTATGCATTTACTCAACCATCCCAGAACAATGTAAGCTAGGGTGTTTATCTACTGTTTATTATTTATTTACACTTCCGTGGTGCAGAGGTTAGGGTCCCTGACTACGAATCTGCAGACCTGGGTTCGAATCCAGCCCTGAGCAGTCATCGCGCACCTTCTCCCTTTCGGGCTGGTTGATGAATGGGTACCTGGGGAAAACTGGGGAAGGTAAACTGGTAACTTGGATATTGCACTGGCAGTACGATCCGGGTTACAGGCTCTTACCCACCACAGGCTAAGGGGCAGTGTAACGGAGATGAGCACCGAGGTCACTCCCATCTATAGCGTACTCCCCCTCCTTTACCTTTACCAGAGGAGAGTAATCTATGTTAGTTGTTTACGTTACCACCGTCCTATTATCCCCTAAATGGCTTTCCTTCTGACAGCAACCCCAAAACACTAGTCTATATTTACTTTACCACCGCCCCCTTGTATCTTCCCAGGCCATGGTGCACACGGGGGAGGGTGACCTGGCCCAGCTGGTGTGCGTGGTGGAGGGGCGGCCCACTCCTACCGTCTCCTGGACCAAGGGGGGACTTTCTGTTGACCCTACGCGCCACATGTCCAAGCACAACGGCCGCCACCACCACGGCCTCACCATCAGCGGCGTCACCACGGAGGACTTCGGCGAATACACCTGCTCCGCCGTGAGTCCCCTGGGCAGCGCCAATGCCACGATACGGCTGACAGGTGAGAGAGTGTTGATTGGCGGTGGTGGTTGTGTTTGTCAGGTGTTGCTTATTCTTGTTGTTCTTGATTTTGTTCTTTTTTATTTTTCCTCTTCTTGTTCTTCTTGTTCTTTTTGTTCTTCTTTTTCTTTTTGTTCTTCTTGTTCTTATTCGTATGTTTCTAATTATCATGATCCGGCCGGTGATGCAGTTTTCTTGTTTTATTCTTTATCTTATTTTATTTTCTTCGTTTTTTCATTCTAGTGTTTTCTCTTTTCTTTCTTTTTTCTTCCTCCCTTTTTCACTCTCTCGTCTTCTTTCTTTCTTTTTTTATAACTTTATTTTATTTCTTTTCTTTCTTTTCTGTTTTCATTCATCTATATGTTCTCATTCATCACATTCCCCTTTTCCTGTTCTCATCTTCCAGCTGGGTTTTTTTTCTATCTCTCGTTAATTTCCCTTGCTCCTCGTTGTCAAGTTTCAGATGTTGTAATTCTCACCCCTGCTTTCATCTTTCAAATTCGAGGTTTTTATTGATTCAAACTAATCGTATTGTATCATCACTAGGAAAAAGATTACGCTTGCTTCTTTCCCCTCCTGCTCTTCTTTGTTATTCTATTTCAACTTATATTCCTGTCTTTCTTCCTTCAATCCTATCTCTATATATTTAGCTATCACTGTTTCTCCTTGCAATTAGTAACTCCTACATTCTGTTATTTCTCTTTTCCTCATCTATTTCAACTAATATTTCTACTTTTTTACCTTTATCTGTACCTTTTCATCCGTTCCCCTTCTTCTGTCCATTCATCAACTACTATCCTTCCCTACAATCAATCCCTTTTTTTCTGTTCCTGTTTTAAGTATCGACTTTTACACAACACCTTCATTATATCAATCCTTCTGCTTCTAATTTTCCTGACTTTTTTTTCCGTTCCTCATACTTCTGTACATTAAACTATTGCTGTTACTACCTTCAATAAATATCATCTCTCCCCTTCTGTTCTTGCTAGTTATTCCTCTTTTCAAACTTTATCTGTACTTTTTCTTCCTTTCCTCCTACTTTCCATTTATCTATTACTGTTATTCTCTACTCTTTATCTTTACCTTTTCTTCCTTTCCTCCAACTTTCCATTCATTTATTACTGTTTTTCTCTACACTCAATCACTTTTCGCTGTTTCTTAAGCACGTACCAACTTCTGTTCATCAACGTCCTTATCAATCCTTTTGCTTCAAGAGGAGGGTATCAGGACACCTCTCCTCCCGAAATTGACCTCTCTTTTTGGCCACTTCTATGTACTCTATTCGGGAGCAGTAAGTAGCGGGCTTTTTTTTCGTTATTGTATTCTTTGTTTTTTTGACGCCCTTGAACTGTCTCCTTTTCGGTAAAAAAAAAAAATCCTACTTTTCTTCCCTTCCTCCTCCTTCTATATATTCAACTGTTACTATTCTTTCCTATAATGTATTCCACTTTTATTTAACCACAATACATACCGGCTTATCTTCCCTTTCTTCCTTATCACTCCTTATCCTTCTAATTATCCTGCCTTACGTTCGTTCCTCCTACTGTTACTGATATTCCTACTATTAATACATCTTCTCTGTTTCCATAATACGTAACTGCTTCCATTCCTCATCTTCCTCATCAGTCATCTTCTATCCATTCCAAACAGTACATTGCCTTTGCTTATATGGGAACAGGTTGGGAAACAAGTAAGAGTTATAGAAAGGGAAAGGGACAGGTATGGAAGTGTGATCAACGGAAAGGAGAAAGCTAGAGAAAAGGAAACAAAAAACGGAAGAAAAGGGAAGAGAATGAAGTATAGAAGGGTGATATTAAACAACGAAAAGGGGACGAAAGGAAAGAAAGGGAAAATAACAACGAAGAAAACAAGTGGAAAAGAAACAGGAAATAATAGAAAAAGGAAGAAAAAGTTATGTAAGAGTGATATTAAGAACGAAAGGGAGAGAGATAAAGAAAAAAGAAGACACGAAACAGGAAACAGAAAAAATAAAGAAGCAGGAAATAGCAAACAAAGAAACAGAAACAGACAAATAAAAAGTATGATGTTAAACAAAAAAAAAGTGAGGCAAAGAAAAAAATACGAAACAAAACAGAAAACAGAAAAAAGAAACAGTAAAGGAAAGGAAAAAGGAAAATAGAAGAAAAAAAGAAAAAAGAAACAAAAATAAAAAAGAAGAGAGAAAAAGACCAAAAATACGAATCAGAAAAACGAAAATAGACAGAAACAGAAAAAAAAGAGAGAAAAAGTCCAAAAAATACGACTCTGAAAAAAAACGAAATAAACAGAAACAAAAAACAATAAAGAAAGCAACAAAAAACAAATAAAAAAGTATGACATAAAACAACGAAAAGGAGAAAGATAGAAAGATAAAGACAGAGAAAGAGAGAGAAACAAAGAAAAAGAAAACGGAGGAGGGAGGGGAGGAGGGGCAACCATTATATTCTACCCAGTTAAGCGAATACATAGGCACGCATTTTCCTTTTCCTCTTTTACTATTTCCACTTATATTACTTTAGTCCCCCCTAGTCAGCTTTCCGAGGCACGTGATTGGCTGACAGATGAGCTAGCCCCGCCCCCTCCATCCCTCCGAGCCCTCTGATTGGTGATTGGCTAGGGAATGAAGGCTTTTGATTGGCTGGGAGGGGAGCTAAGGGTAATCCATCCAGGTAATCAGAACTCACTATACCTGCTCTCTCTCTCTCTCTCTCTCTCTCTCTCTCTCTCTCTCTCTCTCTCTCTCTCTCTCTCTCTCTCTCTCTCTCTCTCTCTCTCTCTCTCTCTCTCTCTCTCTCTCTCTCTCTCTCTTAATATATCTATCTATCTATCTATCTATCTATCTGTCTGTCTATCTGTCTATCTATACATCTGTCTGGTACTTCCTTGTCCATTGTTTTCCTTCCTTCTCTTCACACTCTTCCTCCTCCTCCTCCTCCTCCTCCTCCTCCTCCTCCTCCTCCTTCTCTAATTATCGTGGGTCCTATTGTCTAAATATTCCTAATGCTTTTGTGAATAACTATAGAGATTTTTTTTTTTTTATTATGATCTTAAAATATATGTATCGTTTTTTCTTCCTTCTGTTTGTGAGATTAGAAGAATTATGAGACTTAAGGAAGAGGAGGAGGAGGAGAAGGAGGAGGAAGAGGAGGAGAAGGAGGAAGAAGAAAGAGGGAGAGAAGGAGAAATGGAAGGAGTGAAGGAAAGTAGAAAAGAAAATAGGAAGGCGGAGGAGGAGGACGAGGAGGAGGTGGAGAAAGAAAACGAGGAAGAAGAAGAACAAGAAGGAGAACAAGAACAAGAAAAACAAAAACAAAAAAGAGGACAATAGATTAGGACTAAGGAAGAAAAAAAACGAGAATAAAAAAACGAGGAAGGAAGGAAGGATAACTAAAGTACAATGACGATTTAAATAACAATGATGACGATGATGATGATGATGGAAGTAACAATGGCGACGCTAATGATGGGACTTAAGGATGATGGGGAGTCAATTCATGTGTGCCTAAGCCTTCCCTTCTTTATCCTCTCTCCTCCTCCTCCTCCTCCTCCTCCCTTTCTTCCCTCGCTCGGCCCAGGAGGAGTAAAAGGAACCAATCATGCATACCTGTTCTCTTCTCCTCTCCTCCTCTTCTCTAATCACCTGTGGGTAGTTAGTGCTCAGGTAGGCTTTTCTCTTCTCCCTTATTTCTCTTTACTTCTTCTATTTTCTTTTTTTCCTTTCCTCTTTTTTCTTTTTCTCCTCTTTTTTTTTTCCTTTTTTTCCTTCACGGTTCCCTTCTCTCCTTCATTCCCTTTGCCTTCTTTCTCTTTTTTTTTTTTCCTTTGTATTGGCTACCGTTGGTATCTGCTTCATTCCCCTTTCTTTCTTTCTACCTTTCTTTTTCTTTATTTCTTTCTTTCTTCTCTTCTTTCCTTTCTTTCTCTCTTTCTTTACTTTTTTCTTTTTTCTTTCTTTCTTTTCTTACTTTCCCTTTTCTTTCCTTTCTTTCTCCCTTTCTTTCCTTCTTTCTTCTTTACTTTCTTTCATTTTCTTTCTTTCATACGTGTGTCCTTTTTTCTCTTTCCTTCCCCATCCTTCGTTTCTTCCTCCCTCCCTTCCTCCATTTCTTCCTTCTGTGTCTCCTTCTCCTCCCATTTATTGCCTTTTCTTCCTTCTTTCTTCCTTCTATCCATCATTCATTCACTTATTCTCTCCAACATTTCTCCTCCATTCTCTTTTCTTCCTCCCTTCCTTCCGTCACTACATCTTTCTTCTCTCCTCCCTTCCCCTTCCTTCCTTTCTTCCTTCCGTCCATCATACATTCTTTTATTTTCTCCTCCACTCTCTCCTTTTTCCCCCTCCTCTTGTTCTTCCTCTCCCTTGTGTTGTTTTGTTTCATCCCAACATTTCTTTTTTCACTTTTTCTTTACATTTTATATTTTTCCCCTTCTTTCCATCCCCCATTCCTGTCTTCTCTCTCTTCCTTCTTTCTCTTCCTTGTATTTCTTTTCTCTTGTCTTCCATTCTGCGTCAACTTCATTATTCATTGTCTTTTTAACTCTTTTATACCAATTCTTCTTTCTTACTTTTATTTTCTCTTCTCTTTATTTTCTCCCTTTCCTTCACACCATTCATCATTCTTTCGTTTCTCTTCTTCCATTAAACGCAACTGTCTCATATTTTCATTTATTTCTTCTTATTATTAGTCTTTTATTCCTTCCTTTCGTTCTTCCTTTATTCATCCATTGTCAAAACTCCCCATACCACATTTTCTTTTCGTCTTTTTATCTATTTTTTTTCCCGTCTCCTTTCTCACTCTGTTCTCCCTCCCCTTCTCTGCCTATTGTTTCCTCTCGCTTTTTTTCCCTCTCTGAATAATCTCCTCCCGAATTAAGTACTTATCCTCTAAATCACTTTTCTTTGTGTCACAGGTATTAGAGGCTGAAAAAAAAAAGACTAAAGGGCCCATTTTATACCAGGATTTGTTATATTAAAGCTTACCACCACTACTACTACTACTACTGCTACTATTACTACTACTACTACTACTACTGCTACTACTACTGCCATCTCCCTACCTTGATTAACTGTCCCATACTTTGCCTAAATTCATAAGTGACCATGGCAATCACAATTATTTTCATCCTGATATGCTGTATTTTACTTTATTCTTGATTTTATTCGATAGTAGCAGTTAAAACCAGGGAGAAGTATAAAGTAGTTAGTAGTATAGACACTTTTCTATCACTCCTCTACTTCTCGCTCTAACTGGTACCTCTCTTTCAACAGTAACAGGTAAGGTGGTGTACTGTAAAATTATACCGTACAAGTAACATCATATCTACCGGCACTGAAACTCTCTTATAGCATTCGAAGAGTTGATTTATGTTTTCGTTTTAGTTCGTCTGTTTCACTTTCCGCTGGATTGTCGGTTTGTCTGTTTTGAAGATCTATGAAAAAAACAGTGTCGTATAGTCATCAAAGTCGCATGAAAGCATCCTCGGGTAAATGTCTCAATGTGATTAACTTTTGATGAAACTCCGATAAAGACTAAGTGAATGACATCGAGTAAATGAGAAAACGGTCTGACTGAGTGACTTGGGGCGGCCTTATGTGAAAGAAAAATCAACCTGTGCGCGTTAAGGACAGACCATAATTGCTTCTAGAGATCACCTGGACCCCTAACTCCTTGCCGAGGCACCAATAATGTTTTCCAGTCTTGTGTAACAGATGAATCAAGTAAAGAAATATGAATAATTACTGAAACTACTACATCGTGTTGGGCGGCGGAAACATCAGGGATGGTATTATCAGACACTTTTGCTTTTCACATCAACTACTTCTAAAGGTCAAAGAGGGGATCAATCGGGTTCTAATGAGGGTTTCTTTAGGTTCATGGTACAGAGGAAAGGTCACACTACCACCAGGGTCATAAAACTACTCCTGTAAATGCCCCAAACTCCTATGAAAGCCTTGTCAAATATGTGTTTCTTTAGGTTCATGGTACAGAAGAAGGGTCACACTACCACCAGGGTCATAAAACTACTCCTGTAAATGCCCCAAACTCCTATGAAAGCCTTGTCAAATATGTGTTTCTTTAGGTTCATGGTACAGAAGAAGGGTCACACTACCACCAGGGCCATAAAACTACTCCTGTAAATGCCCCAAACTCCTATGAAAGCCTTGTCAAATATGTGTACTTGGGCGACGAAATGTTTTAAAATATGATCCCAGATACCCCGTCCGCCAACAGTCAATCAGCATCGTCCTTACTCACTCGGCTAGGGATCTATTCACCGCTGGGGAGGATGAGGCTTAAGTGAATGGACTATAATAAGGCGATAAGTGATACAACTGAGCCAGCGGAGCGATACATGTTGAGAAGGGGGCGTGGCTTAGAGATGCATCGAGACTAAACAGACTTAACCACGCGTCGATAATTAGGACAGATAACTAGAATGCGTCTGGTGTTTCACTGGCGAGTCTGCACCAACGTGATATATTATTCATAACAATCACGGTTTGGGATTAAGGCTCCTGTGTAACCATCGAGTGGCCTGATATGGAAGTGTGGTGGTGGTGGTGGTGGTGGTGGGATGAAGGTGGTGGTGGTGGTGGTGGGTGTGATGGAGGTGGTGGTGTTAATAAGGGTTGGTGGTGATGATATTGGTGGTGGTGGTGATGGTGATAATGGTGGTGGCGGTGGTGGCGGTGCAAGGCGAGGCCGTCTCTCAAGGTCCTCGCACTAATTACTCGCCCCTGGGAGGAGGCCGCCGCGCCGCCCTCCATTACCGCCACAAAGGCTGCCCGACAATGGTAATTAGTCGCCCATTGACGGACTCGCCGCCCACGTAACGCTGAGCCGAGCTGGGCGTCTGGATCTGTTTGTCCGCGATCCTTCTGTTTGTTTGTCTGTTTGTGTGTGTGTGTTTGTCCTTGCTCCAGTTATGGCAGGAAGTTTAGGTTAACTCGTCCGCTGCGATTGGCACAAGCTTTGTTTTTACTGGTAGCGTGGTAATATTATGCTCCCAGGTCTTTCTCTGTCTCTGTGGTGGATAGTGGAGTGTTTCCCATGTGGTATTGGTGTGCTGGATATCCCCTCCCAAGGCGCAGGACTTTACATTTTTCTTCAATGAATTGTAGCAGCTACTTTTTGCTCCATTCCTGCAGCTTGGTGGTGTCTTCTGGTAGGAAATACGCAGTCAAGGGGTTAAGACTCTGGGGACTTCTTTTTGTTCAGTCTTTATTTTATCCATAAGGGAAGATTTACAGTAAATACTCGGCTTCACGAACTTTTTGCCTTTCTGGTGTGGCCGAGGATTTACCGACCAAATTCGGTAATTGCTGCGTGATGTTCGGTGGTGGCTGGCCGAGCACGTACTACGCCACGTCGGTCAGCGTAACATATAGTGTCCATTGTGTATTATTGTTTTAATTTCCCTGTATGGGTGTAGTATTTGTGATGATTGCATGTACTTACATATGCAAACTTTCATCTATAACGAACAAGCTTTGTTATATACGGAGATGGTCGGAAATAACGATTTTTCAGCTTGTATAACGAAACAAAGTTCGTTACATTCCAAAAATTCGGATCCCTCGTATATAACGGATTACCGGATATAGCGTCACCCCTTTCCCCCCAAATGGATCGTTAAAGCGAGGGTTTACTCTACTAAGTAAGTATAGTAGTCTAAGATTGCAAAATAGTCTGGTAAGTTAGTATAGTAAGACAGTAAGGTAAGTCAGCATTGTAAGGTAGACCATAGAAGGGGAAGGGGAATTGATTACTTCGGTCCTTCAGGGTTGCCCAGGACCCCCAAGATCACCAGCAGCCCTGCAGGAGGCGAGAAGACGACCTACACGCTCACCTGGGAGACGGAGACCTACACGCCCATCACCATGTATCGCCTGCAGTACCGGGAGAGGGTGGACGAGTACATGGTGAGGGGACATGACCTGACGACCTCCTCCACCTCCTGCTCCACCTCCTCCTCCTCCACCTCCTCTTCTTACTCATAATACCCGTACTCCTACTTCTCCTCTTTCAACTTTTCCTCCACCTCTTCTTTTTCTACTTCTCCTCTGTCAACTTTTTCTCTTCTTTCATTTCATACGTGTTCAATTCTAACTCCTCCTCCTCCTCCTTCTACGCCTAAAATTCCAGCTTCCCCTCCTCCTCCTCCTCCTCCACCTCCTCCTCCTCCTCCACCTCCTCCTCCTCCTCCTCCTCCTCCACATCCGCTAACTTGTCTTATTTCGCCTCATCATTCTCCTCCTACTTCTACTTATTCTCAATCTACTTATACGCCTTTTACTCCTCCTCCGCCTCCTTCAACTTCTCCTCCTACTCTTACTCTTCTCTATCTATCTATCTATCTATCTATCTGTCCATCTAAGGTAATATTGTCATTATTTTCCATTGTCACTTTTCTTAGTTCGCGTGGCTTTCAGGAGACATAGGACAAAAACTTATTCCAGGGACAAAAAAACAGCCACAAAAAATATATATATGAATTGAAAATCTACAATTGAATGAAAAAAAGAAAAACAGCACACCAGCTAGCTCCTTTTTTTATCAATCTTCTTTTCCAAGCCAGTACAAAACACAGAACTTCATGAAACAGACGTCTATCTCTTTTTTTCTCCCACATATCTTCTTTCCTCACACCCCCTAACCCAGAACGCTTTTAAACAAGACATCAAGTAACTCATTTTAATCTCCACATCTCTTCTTCAAACCCACGAAACCCTTAGCCCCAAAAAAGACAGTCATCACTTAACTCCTTTTTCTTTATATCTTTTCTTAACACCAAACCAATAACTCCATCAATCTAAAAAGACATCAAATAACTGTTTTTTTTTCTTCACATCTCTTCTTTTTAAACCCAGTAAACAAAGAAATAAAAATAAAAATAAAAGATCAATTACATTTCAATTACATTTAACCAATAACTCCATCAATTTAAAAAGACTTCAAATAACTGTTTTTTCTCACATCTCTTCTTTTTAAACCCAGTAAACAAAGAAATAAAGATAAAAATAAAAGATCAATTACATTTCAATTACATTTAACCAATAACTCCATCAATTTAAAAAGACTTCAAATAACTGTTTTTTCTCACATCTCTTCTTTTTAAATCCAGTAAACAAAGAAAGAAAAAGAAAAAGAAAAGATCAATTACATTTCTTTTTTTACCCACAAACCCAGGAATATCATTAAATACATATCAAATAAATTCTTTTTCCCACATTTCTTCTTCTTCAACTCCCTAAACACAGACGACCATTTAATATTTTTTTTTACAACAAAGGAGACAGCTAAAGGGCACAAAAAAAGTAAACAATAATAAAAAAAAGCCCGCTACTCGTTGCTCCCAAAAATAATCCAAAAAACATACATCAGTTAACTCCTTTTCTCCATATTTCTTCATCCTAGCAAACCCAAAACCCCATAAAAGACAGCCCTGAATCAACTCCTGTTTCTCCATATCTTTTCTTCACCACCCAAAAAACAGAGCTCAGTCAGTCTAATTAAAAAGGTATCAGATAACTTCTTTTGCTCCACTTCTCTTCTTCAAGCCCACAAAAACCTAAGCGAAAACCAACACAAAACACCGATTAACTCTTTTTTTTCACATTTCTTCTTTCTTTAAACTTTCTTATCTAATTATTTCTCTATCAAAACTCTTCCCTCTCAGTGACTTTCTTTTTAATTACTTCTCTATCTTAATATCTTTTCTAACTCGATACGTTTGCAATCTCACTTCAACCCACGAATCTCGATACGTTTGCAATCTCACTTCAACCCACGAATCTAAGGACACAATGAAACAAGACATCACTTTTCTCCTTTTCCAAACATTTCTTCTTCAGCCGAAAAACCAAGAACTCTATCAATTTAAAAAGACATCACATTAATCCCTTTTCCCCATATCTCTCTTTAAACCCATGTAACCCAGAACCCTATAAAACAAGACCTCAGCTATCTTTTTTCACTACATTTTTCTTCTTCAACATACCAAACCAAGAACTCTATCAATTTAAAAAAGACATCACATAGCTCCCTTTTCCCCATACATCTCTTCTTTCTTTAAACCCATGTAACCCAGCACCCTATAAAACAAGACCTCAACTACTTTTTTCTCCCCTACATTTCTCTTCTTCAACATACCAGACCCAGAACTCCATCAATTTAAAAAGACATCATATAACTTCCTTTTCCCTACATCTCTTCTTTCCTTATTAAACCCATGAAACCCAGCACCCTATAAAACAAAACCTCAACTACCTTTTTCTCCCCTACATTTCTCTTCTTCAGCTTACCAAACCCAGAACTCCACCAATTAAAACAGACATCAAATAACTACTTCCACAATTCTCCTTCTTCGCACCCAACTCCAGAACTCCATCAAACAGGCCCCGAGGCAGTGGACCATCGGGCTGCACAACAACAGGACGTTCTGGTCTCATCACGGGCTGGCGGGGAACATCCAGCACATGTCGCACCCCATCGTCGACCTGCAGCCTGCCACTGACTACGAGGCGGTGGTGTCGGTGGAGAACAAATTTGGCTGGTCCGGCGACTCTGAGGTGTTCCACTTCTACACGAGGAAAGGTGAGGAGAGGGAGGAAAGGGAAGGTGAGTTTTGCAGGTGTATATTAGGAAAGGTGAGGAGGGGGAGGGAGGGGCAGGTGTTTTTTGCAGGTGTATATTAGGAAAGGTGAGGAGGGGGAGGGAAGGGAAGGTGAGTTTTGCAGGTGTATATTAGGAAAGGTGAGGAGGGGGAGGGAGGGACAGGTGTTTTTTGCAGGTGTATGTTAGGACAGGTGAGGAAGGGTTAAAAATGGACAGGTGTTTTTTGCAGGTGTATATTAGGACAGGTGAGGAAGGGTAAAGAAAGGACAGGTGTTTTTTGCAGGTGTATGTTAGGACAGGTGAGGAAGGGTTAAAAATGGACAGGTGTTTTTTGCAGGTGTATATTAGGACAGGTGAGGATGGGTAAAGAAAGGACAGGTGTTTTTTTAACAGGTGTATATTAGGGAAGGTGAGGAGGGGGAGGGAAGGGAGGTGAGTTTTGCAGGTGTATATTAGGACAGGTGAGGAAGGGTAAAGGGAGGACAGGTGTTTTTCTCATTTCTTTTTCGCAGATGTAAATGAAAGGTGTTTTATGCAGGTGTATTGTCCTCCTATTATACAAAATTCATTATACTGAAACAATTGGGAATGTTTGACTTTATTCATTGTGTATGGCTAGAGAGACAGATATATATAGATATGGAGGTAGATAGACAGATAGACAGATAGATATAGAGAAAGAGAGAGAGAAAGTGCGGTTGACTTTTCCATTTTGTAAAGCTAACGAGACAGAACGAGAAAGAGACAGAGACAGAGAGACACAGACACACAGACAGACACAGAGACCGAGAGAGAGAGAGAGAGAGAGAGAGAGAGAGAGAGAGAGAGAGAGAGAGAGAGAGAGAGAGAGAGAGAGAGAGAGAGAGAGAGAGAGAGAGAGAGAGAGAGAGAGAGAGAGAGAGAGAGAGAGAGAGAGAGAGAGAGAGAGCGCACAAGCTAAAAAATGAGTCTCGTTGGCGCTATTCTCAAAGTAAACGCGGATAAAAAGAACCAATTTCTCAAAACTTTGGGGATCAGAAGACATATAACCGCCCGTTCCATCTTGTTACTTTTTATATATATTTTCCCTCTTTTCGTATATACTTTTTTCCCCTCGGGCGTCATTAGGCCGGTGATGTCGCGACGCCCAGAGCAAACTTCCTCGATAAATAAATAAATGATCTTCTCAATTTGCAACAGAAATGGCGGTGGGGCATTCGACCAGCGGGGGAGAGATGGCAACCCACACCCAGCCGCTCCTCCTCCTCTTCCTCCTCCCTCTCCTCCTCCTCTTCGTTTCTTCTCCCCTCCTCACCGTCTCTCACTTCTCCTAAGATAGTTCCCTCGTTTTGTCCTCCTCCTCCTCCTCCTCCTCCTCCTCCTCGCCTCATCTTGTGCTGCTAAGTAAGTAAATGTCTAAAACTTTTTCATAAATTTTGTCATATTGTATTAAGTTTTTTTTTTAACTGGAGCCTAGATTTTTGGTTGTTGTTGTCTTTGTTTTTGTTGAAGTTGAGTGAGTGAATGTCTCAAAGTTTTTTTTTTATAGTGTGCTTCATAAGTTTTGTCAAATCATAATGACTTTTTTTTTAGCTGTTTTCTGGTTTGATATTTTTTGGTTTCTTTGTTTTTCATCGGTTGTGTTTTTTTTTTGGTCCATTATTATATTACATATATATATATATATATATATATATATATGTATATATATATATATATATATATATATATATATATATATATATATATATATATATATATTGTTTTTTGGGTTCCTTTTTTTTCGTGTGTAGGCTCGTTTGTAGGTTAGGTTTTTAAGTTATTTTTTTTATTTTCTAGTTTATTTTCTACCTTCGGTTTTTTTTTGTAGTTCTTTTTGTTTTTTTGTTTTTTACTGCTTTTTGGTTTATTTTTTTATCTTATTTTTGGTTTAAATTTAGGCGGTTATGCAAAACTGGAGGCGTTAGATTCAAATTTGAATTAAGATTTGTATTTCGTATTTAGAATTGTATTTAGATTTCTATTTAGACTCAATTTGAATTTAGATTTGTATTTTGTATTTGTATTCTGTATTTTGTATATTTTGGTATTTTGTATTTCGTTCAATTTTAGGCTGTCACACAAAACTTGATACATTAGATTCAATTTGTATTTTGATTTGTATTTACTATTTTGACTTGTATTTACATTCAGTTTGTATTTAGGGAGTTTGTGTCTAGGTTGAGGGAGGATCAGAACAGCCACTTTAGGCGTGTATAGCCTGCGTGGTGCGTGTGTGTGTGTTTTTTTGTATTATATGCAAATTTCAGGCCATCCACGTGTAATATTTAATGCAATATTCTATGCAAAGTATTCATTTAAAAAGTTTGCATGTTTGAAGGCTTATTTATGTAATACGCGGGCCACGCTCGTCGGGGGGGAAATAGTTTTAATATATAACAAGAATTTTTTTGACATATTAAATTATCCAGTCATGCGTGTGGCAAGGATCATGAATAAGAATGGCCAGGCAAGGCGTGACGTGTGCTCCTGATCGTAACGTTGTGGGCTTTTTTTTACAGTAAAGGAAGCACCTCAGGGCCTAAAATACATAATAAAAAAGCCCGCTAATCACTGTTTCTTTAAAGAAAGTCGAAATGAGTGGCCAAAAGAGAGATCAATTTCGGGTGGAGAGGTGTCCTGATACTCTCCTCAGGCAAGTCGTAGGCAGGAAGAAATACAGACGAAGGAAGGCTAGTCCAAAGTTTACCAGTGAAAGGGATGAAGAAATAATGCTGGGCAACTCTTGCATAAGGGATTTGGATAGCACAGGGATGAGATAGAGTAGAAAGTCGTGTGCAGTGGAATCGCGGGATGTGCTCTGTTGAAGCAAAGTCACGAAACTAACGGCCATACTGTTAGTCTTCCCCATTCCCTACCCGTCCCCATCCCCATACACGAGACTGGGGTATGGACAAGCCGCCCCGTCACCTTCCCATCCCCGGGACAGATATGAGGGACCAATCCGCAGGTCATAATAATGTTGGCAGCACTTTCAATCCAATAATTACAGAAAACGAAATAAATAATGCATTTTTTACACACCATTGTATTCATATACATTATATATCATGAAACAAAACAATAGCGTTGTTGATCTACAAGTAAATAACAAGTAACGCGGGTAAGTTAATTAATGAGACAGGTTGGTATCCATGACTCGTCACACACACCCGGGCAGCCATGGGGCAGCCACATAGGGGTTGCCTGGTCGTGTCATTTATGGCATAATTGTCTTAAATCAAGGTGGTCGCCAAGAAATGCTATTTTTTGTGGTATATGTTAAGTATTCCCATAATAATGTCATATTTAGTCATCAATCTGCCGTCTTTTGCCATTCTTGGGGACAATTGTAAATGAATCTTCAGGAATAACTAACTGTACGTTTACAATCAAATGGAAACACCAGAGTCTTTACAAACTAAAAAATATATATTAACTTTAGCAAAGTTTGCGATATAATATCAGTCATACAAATATTCTGATGCTTTTCAATATATGTCCTTCTATAATAACAAATAGAACACTATTTACTCATGAAATATACGAAGGAAAAGCCGAAGATGTCCTGCTCTCTACCCCGCGGAGTCAACACTTTTCCCACCCCATCCGCACCCTCACGGGGTAGCGTAGAGCAACCCCAACCACATGGGGACGCTTTACACTACGGGTTATGGCCAAGAAAAAGGGAAGGACAGGGAACGAGAATTGGGGAGATTAATACTACGGCTGTAAGTCTTTGTCAGGAAGGAATTTTATGCTTCGTTTTTTTCCTTTGTTTTTGCCCTTGAGCTGTTTCCTTAACTGTGGAAAAAAATGTGTTGGAGATGGTAGGAAAGGATATTGAAGAAAAAAAATCCCTCGTGTCATTATAAGTTCTAGTTCTCTTTCTCATTAAATTGTTGTGTTCAGAAAGTATTTTGGTGTGTATTACTTTTTTCATCCCTATTTTATTTTCTGAGTGGTTGGGAGTTTTCGGCTATACACACAAAAATGGCTTTTATATAACTTTCAAAATTCCATGTTCGTGTACTAATATCTTTCTTCTTCTCCTTTACCTCTTCCTCCTCCTCCTTTTCTTCCTCCTTCATCTTTTCCTACTCTTCCTCCTCCTCATCTTCACTCCTCTCCTCTTCTTCATTCTCTAACTTCCTCTTTTCTTTCTCTTCATCCTCCACCTATTCTTTTCTTCATTTCCTCCTCCTTTTTCCTTTCATCCTCTTATTTTTTCTCCATCTTTTCCTCCTCTTCATCCTTCTCCATCTTTTTCCTCCTCTTCATCCTTCTCCTTCTTTTCCTCCTCTTCATCCTTCTTCTTTTCTTTCCTCCAACTTATTTTCTACGTTTCCTCCTCCTCCTCCTCATTTTCCTCCTTGTTATCCTTCTACTTTCCTTGTCTTTTCTTTTCCTTTCCTCCTCCACCTCCTCCTCCTCCTCCTCTTGTCTCTTTGCAGTGATCGTGAAAACCTGCTGCGCCATCTGGATGTCCGTGGAGCCCCCGTGCCTGGCGTGCGTGCGTGCGTGTGTGTGTGTGTGTGTGTGTGTGTGTGTGTGTCATTAGCAGGCTGAGCGAACACTTTTAAGGCCCTGTGATTTTTTTTTGTGTGTGTTTTTTGTGGTGATTTTCAAAACACAACTCTTCTCCCTCTTTCACGTTCAGAGGGAGAGATCATTCCCCGCCGACAGAGGCAGAAAGTAACTTGTACATAACTGACACAAGCACAGCAAAGGTGAAAAAGAGTTAATGTAAGTGTTCCTTATCGTTATTTTCTTGTACGGTACTGATAACAACAACAAAAAAACAGGAAAAAAACATGTATTATAATATTATATGCTACACAACTTAGATTAAGATTTATGTACGTATGTATGTATGTATTTTTCTCTCTGTCTCTCTCACTATCTACCTATCTTTCTATCTATCTATCTACCTTTTTTATATACGTGCGTACATATAAATAAATGTAAGATTAGTTTGTTGTATCCGTGTTTTTATTGATTGTATATATTTTTGTAAAAGTCAATTGAAGTACTACATAATTATAACATTTTCTAGCACCAGACTCTCCTGATATTACTAAACATAAGACGGTGAACAGCAATTAATTAACAATGACCAAATTCAACAAAACAAATATGTATAAATAGTCTGCCGCGTGTACATGCATTTTGTGTATTGAATTTTGCCTGGATATATTTTTTTTCTTCTGCGGGAGAGACGCCAGACTTCTAAACTAAGAATCGCCACTTTCGAAACCTTCACTGCGATGTATATACGTACATTATAACAAACTCTATTTCTATATCTACTTCGTCATTTGACCCACGCTAGCATTCCAAACTCAGTCTCCTTATTCTGTCCTCTTTACCCCGTCTATAATCCTCTAGTTCTGTCGTCTAGCATTTTCATTTCTGTACGTATTTTGTCACTTAACAAACCCTATAATTCAAACCTCAGATTCTTCACATTCTGACCTCTTTACCTCGTCTATAATCCTCTAGTTCTGTCGTCTAGCATTTTTATTTCTGTACGTATTTAGTCACTTAACAAACCCTATAATTCAAACCTCAGATTCTTCACATTTTGACCTCCTTACCTCGTCTATAATCCTCTAGTTCTGTCGTCTAGCATTTTGATTTCTGTACGTATTTAGTCACTTAGCAAACCCTATAATTCAAACCTCTGATTCTTTACATTATGTCCTCTTTACCTCGTCTATAATCCTCTAGTTCTGTCGTCTAGCATTTTTATTTCTGTACGTATTTAGTCACTTAGCAAACCCTATAATTCAAACCTCTGATTCTTTACATTATATCCTCTTTACCCCATCTATATTCCTTTAGGTCTCTTGTCTAGCATTTTCAGCCCTTCATTGTTTAATCCTGATCCTCCTCCTCCCTTGAATTTCATCCCCAGTTCTTTTCTAAACACTTAAAACCTGGGGAAAGTAAACTGTGGTAGCCTGGATATCACACTGGCCCTGATTTTCGCCCATCACAGACTCAAGGGGCAATGTTACGGAGATGAGCACCGAGGCCACGCGCAGCTATAGCGTATACCCCCAACTTACCCTTTACGTAGAGACAAGCTTCATCAACTACGATCTTCTCTCAGTATTCCCGATCATTGTTTTCCGGCTCTCCCTCAGTCTCCGTGTTCCGCATTTTCACGTTACTGTCTCTCCAGCTCCCTCAGTCCCTTTTAGAAGTCTTCACCTGCAGCCTCGTCTCTCCATTAGCCTCACACGCCACTAATGCACCTCAATGGATCTCCCGCTTCTTTACGCCGGACACACACTCTTGTACCAGCACCCAACCAGCCAGCCAGCCAGCCAGTCAGTTAGCAGCAGGTGGATGCGTGGTGTTTACAGTCATGCAGAGAGGCTTGGCTGGCTAAGTGGCTGTGTGATGTTTGTTTAGCAGTCTGTTTTGTGTTAGTTATGTTACTCGTGATTTCAAAGGATGCAGATAAATATATGAAAATGATGATAATGTGTATAATCTTAGTGATACTTTTGTTTGATCCTACTGTGCTCTTTCATTTGATGGTTGATGCTGTTATTATTATTATTATTGTTGTTGTTTTTGTTGTCGTTGTTATTATTATTATTACTATTATTATTATTATTATTATTATTATTATTATTATTATTATTATTATTATTATTATTATTATTATTATTATTATTATTATTATTATTGTTATTATTATTATTAGTTATTTTTGTGGGGTAATGATATGGGAAATATAATGTAATTTTGTGATAGCGACTTATTTCACGGCACAGAAATAACGACAATTTTATTCCCGGTGTGTTATCCTGCGTGGCCATCCTCAATGACTTTCAAGACTCTTTAAAAGTTTGTTTCCAGACGCCTAGTTTTTAGAGTTTGCTCGTGAGAGTTTCTTCAAGACTAATTTTTTCTTTCCGTCTGTTGTTTTTGCTCTACTTTTCTTTGTACAGTGTATATACCTATTTCAGTAAGCTTATGAGGAAACATCGCTAACATGTAATCCAGCCAATGTTGTAATGTCGCAAGATTTTGTACCATATCTTGAGATTAAAAAAGAATAAATCCACTCCGCCTCTCACTCACTCCAACACCACCCGAAACTGACCTCCCTTTTGACCTACGTTCTGTTGTTGTTGTTGTTTTTGTTGTTGTTGTTGTGGGAGAAGCGTCTAGCGGGCGTGTTTTTTTCCTGTTTTTGTTGTTTGCCCTTGAGCTGCCTCCCTTGTTGTAAGCAAAAAAGATGTTATGAGTTCGGGCAAGGCCTCTTTTTTTGCCTGTATATTTATCATTATTTTATTTTATGTGTTTGTGTGTAATAATACTAGAGTTCGTGGTGGTGATTACTGCCTCTAGTCTTATGGTTTTTTTTTATTATATTCAAGAACTTATTTAGATTTTGTTTTCCAGTCCGCATTTCACTCCTCCAGCAAGAGATGTTTCGAGTTCGGACAAGGCTTCAGGATTTGTTTGTATATTTATAATTATTTTTTTTGCGTTTGTGTTTACTAATACTAGAGTTTGTAGCGGCAATTACTTCCTTTGTTATGATATTTTTTTGTTGTATTTAGGAACTTGTTTACATTTTGTTTTCCATTGCATACTTTCCATGACCAAAGGCTAGTACGTAAAACATGTTTAATCTGAGAGCGGAAAAGAAGAAGCGTTCTCAAATAGTATTGTGCGGTTGATGCAGAGGAATTCAGTCGAAATATTGATGAAGAAAAAGTTACTTTATCAAACAGCAAAAGAGAGTATAAAGTACTGCTAATCAGAACACAGCAAAAAGACGCAAAAAAAGAAAAAATGGAACAATCACTGACCAGTAAAAAAAGGTGAACAGAATAATGTTGAGCTAAATGTCAGACACAAGATTAATATGAGTAAAAACTGTATTAAACATGGATACACCTTTATCGCTTGCTAATGAGAGTACACTTGAAAAAATATATATAATTATGCAAAACAAAATAGAGAAATAACAATATTCTGGTAACAACACGCCATTTATCTTGAAAAAAATTAAATTAGAAAAAAATACAAAAATAAATGAAAAAAGGATTGGTATTTCTTGTACGCTAATTTGATTAAGCTCCAAAAATAAAATAAAAAATAACAAAAACTGATAACAGTACATCATATATCTTGAAAAAAAAATAAAGTAGAAGAAAAACGAAATCAAGAGATACACAAAAGGGAAAACAAAAATTCAAAGAAAAACGAGAAACCAAAAATGAAAAACGAAACGAAATAAAAAGTAGAATTTAAAGAAACAAGAAAACCAAAAAATAAAATGAAATAAAAACAAACTGAGAAAAATAGAAAAGAAAACAAAAGAAAAAATAGAAAAAAATAGACCAACCCCTCAAAATCGGATTCTTGTGAAGTTCTTGCAGCGTGTGTCGGAACAAACAAAAAAAAAAACAAGGAAAAATAAAAAAAAAACAAAAAACAAAAATAAAGAAACACACACACACACACACACACACACACACACACACACACACACACACACACACACACACACACACACACACACACACACACACACACACACACACACACTCAGACACACACACACAAGCAAACAAAACAAACAAACAAACAAACAAACAGACGGTATCCTCAGCGGGTGGGGGACGAAGCGGCGGCGGGCGTTTTAATTGTTTTGTGTCTTTTGTGGGAATTTCTTTTTATAGGTGAGCCAGTGTTCCTTTTTTTCCCGCCGCCTTTGTCCCTGCGGCGGCGAGTTTAACGAGACAACTTGAAGGAGACATTCAGGTGTGGTGAGGCGGGGGTGGGCGTGGCCGGGGTGAGGGTGGTAGGAAGGGAGGAGGAGGGGAGGAGAGGGCCTGATTTTCTGCCTTTTTTCTTTCACTCTCTTTCTATTGCTTTCGTTTTTCCTACTCTCATTTTTTTTTAGATCTGTAGTTGAAGTGAGGCTTATTTTTCTTTCCTTCCTTTCCTCCGTCTTTTCATATATATTTTTTCTCTTTTTCGTTTTAGCTTTTTGAGTCATGTGAGTAAAGAGAGAGATATTGAATACTTTATAAGGTTTGTTTTACGATTTTTCTTATTCATGATTGTTTTCTTATTATTTACGGGGATTTTTGTCTTATTTCCTCGCTGTTTTCTTCTCGTTTTCTTTTTCCTGCTCTCTCTCTCTGCTTTTTTTTCTTACATCTGTGACCGTAGCAAGATATTAGGTCAATTTTAAGGCAATGTTAGTTGTCAAATTTTCTTCCGCTCATTATACTGTTTTCTCCGTTTTCTTTCCTTTCCCCCTTTTTTGAGATTTGTGACCTGCAGAGAGATATTTAGTCAAGGCATCATTTTTCTTATCTTTTTTGGGTCTTTTCAGCTAGAGTGTTGTTAGTTTTGCCAATTTTTTTCAGTCTCTTTGCAGTGTTTTATTTTCTTCATTCTTTCACTCTTTTTTCGGGATATGTGCCCAGCGTGATAATTATGGAGTCTTGTTATTTTCTATCTTCTTAGCTACGTGTGTGTAGAGAGAGTGATTTCTGATCCTTTTTCTTACCTTTCCGTTTATTGTTTTTACCTTTTTCCTTCTCTTTTGCTCTCTTTTTTTTTGTTTTTTGAGAGAGAGAGAGAGAGAGAGAGAGAGAGAGAGAGAGAGAGAGAGAGAGAGAGAGAGAGAGAATCTGTCACTGTAGCATGTAACTGTCATCTATTATTTCCATCTTAAGTATTTTTTGTATTCATTTTGATGATTTCTTGTGTTTTCTCTCCTAATATTGGTTTTAATTTTTCCTTCACGTCCTTTTTTTTATACCATTTACTGTAGCGTGATTTTGAGTGTTCTTGTTTTTTTTTTTATAGTTCTGGCGCTGTTAGTAATCAATTTTCTCTCTTTCTCACGTTCTCTTTCCTTTGTTTAACGATCGTAGGCTATCAAGATCTATAATAAAGTCTCATTCTTTGTATTCGTTATCATCATCATCATTATTGCAATCATCACACGCCACTGTAGGGTGTTAGAGAGAGAGAGAGAGAGAGAGAGAGAGAGAGAGAGAGAGAGAGAATAACACTTGTATCCAATCCATACCCTGTTAGCTTTGATGTGGCCTCGTCAGAGAGAAATCATATACCATTTTTCTCGTTCATTTTTCATTGCTTTTCCTCCTTCATCTCCTTCCTCCATTATTTTCCTGGCTTATAAATATCTTCTTCTCTCTCCTCCTCGCAGTTTCTTTGACCTTTGATGGTGGAAAGTAAGAAAGGAAAGACAGAACAAAGCGAAGCAAAACGAAAGAAAAATCAGCTAAAGAGAATAGACTAAGACATGACAAAATTTCTCTCTCTCTCTCTCTCTCTCTCTCTCTCTCTCTCTCTCTCTCTCTCTCTCTTGCTTAATTAATGGATCGCTAATGTGTTCCTCATTAGCAAATCGCCGCTCATGCCTAACTCCCTCCAGTGTCTTCAATAATAATAATAATAATAATAATAATAATAATAATAATAATAATAATAATAATAATAGTGATAGTCATTATTATTACTATTATCTTTATCATTGTTTTCATCTTTATATATTTTTTTTTCATTGTTATCATTATTATTCACCATTGTAGTCATCGTCACCATCATTTTCTCATTGTTGTGGTTGTCTTTAGAATATTTTGTTTTTCTTAGCAATTTTCTTGTTTTCTTGGTGTTTATTTTTATCATTTATCTCTATATATCTATCCGTCTACCTACCTATTTATATATCTATCTATCTATATCTCCATCTATCTATCTACCTATCTCTCTATCTCTCTCGTAACATAAAGGAAGCGAAAATAAAGTACCTCAATTTATTTCGGCTGCAGTGGTGTGAAAAATAAAAATACAATCAACGTTGCCTGATATCATACTCAGTGCATTATATCTTCCCTCTTCTGACCCATAACTATTGCCAAAACCATCAATAATTAACGTTTTTTACAATAACTTTAATTGCATACCGTTATTTGTGTGGGAACGGCATTTGGGTATAGACATAACTCTCTCTCTCTCTCTCTCTCTCTCTCTCTCTCTCTCTCTCTCAACTAATTGAAAAGAAATGAAAAAAAAAGGGCTCCACAGTATTTTGAGTGAGGTGGTATAGCAATGAACCCACAGAGCCAGCAAGCAAGCATCCTGCCTTCTGATTGGTGGACGCCCAGGACCAACGTTGCCATATTGTTGTATACTTAGAGCACTGTATTTACCGGTTTCTGACGTTTACAGCCAAAATACACCAGGAACTAACAAGTATAGCGATAAATGTAAATAAATCTCGTTATTGGGGTGGAGGAGACAGTTTTTAGGTGAGAAATCAGTTAATATAAGAGGCTGAGTAGGGCGATCTGGCAACACTGCGCCCAGCCAAGCAACAGGTAGTGGGATTAATCACCGCGCGGAGGCCGAGGAGGAGGGACGTGTCTGGAGTAAGGTAAGTACTTGTACAGTGGTACTTCGATTATTATTATTATTTGAGTTATACATTTTTATTTTATTTTAGGTACCGATAAGCTTCTAACGTTGTGTGAAACCAGGAATTCGACTATGCACTTTTTTAAAACATATAGCCTAGTTAAGTTTTTTTTTATCGTTGCTATTCTTGAACTACTTGTCTACTTAACCACTTATCTACTTAACCACTTATCTACTTAACCACTAATCTACTTAACCACTAATCTACTTAACCACTAATCTACTTAACCACTTTTTTTTTATCTAGTTTTTGCTATTCTTGAACTACTTGTCTGCTTAACTTATCTACTTAACCACTTTTTTATCTAGTTTTTGATATTCCTGAACCACTCGTCTACTTAACTTAACCACTTTTTATCGAGTTTCATGTTTATCTATTTATCTGTGTATCGTATCTGAGGTAAAGGAAATGGTAACTGGTAAGCATCGACATTCATTTTTTTAAACCGTGTGGAACCGGGAATAGTTTTGATTTATGGAGCCTAGCAAGGTTTTACTATATCGGGTATCGAGTTCATCTTTTTTTTTTAACTACTTATATAATATGTAATGTATTCGAAGCAATGTAATGTATTCGGAGCAGTGAGTAGCGGGCTTTTTTTCATTGTTTCCTTTTTTTTTTGGCCTTGAACTGTTTCCTTTACTGTAAAGAAAAAAAAAAAGGGAAACAGGTACTCATATGAAGCGAGTTTTGATATATCTAGCCTAGCAAAGGTTGTTCTGTGGCTAGTTCTTATCTTTTTAACTACATATTAATGGACGGTATTTAAAGCATAAGAAGAGGGTATTCGTATATGCAAGTTTTGATTTATATAGCCTAGCCAATGTTGTTCTATTCGTATATGCAAGTTTTGATTTATATAGCCTAGCCAATGTTGTTCTATGGCTAGTTTCTTTTTAACTACTTATTAATGTACGGTATTTCAGTCATAGGAAGCAGGTAGCCTATTCGTATATGCAAGTTTTGATTTATATAGCCTAGCAAGCTTTTTCTTTCACCTGTATTATATTATTTGATTTATCTATTTATTTATGTATTGTATTTGGCGGCATGGGAGAGAGAATATTGGTTGGCATTGAGATATATTTTAAACCTCATGTGGAACCAACCAGATAGTCGTATATGCAAATTTTTTATTAATATAGCCTAGCCAGTATTTTTTTTTTTTTGGTCTATGTAGTTTTTGTCTTATATTTTAACTACGTGTCTATATATTGTATTTGAGGCACTAGAAATTCATACATGCAATACTTTTCATTTATATAGCCTAGCTAGTTTTTTTTTTTTTTTCGGGGGGGGGGGGGGGGTGTTTGTTGTTTTTGTCTTATCTTTCAACTACTTGTCTATGTTGTATTTGAGGCACCAGCAATTAATATATGCATACTTTTCATTTATAATATAGCCTAGCAGGTACTTGTCGTTGTTTATCCAGTTTTTGTTTTCTCCATTACATTTTTTTTTTTTTTTAGCTACGGGAAAAAGCGCATTCAAAGTATTTACAAACAAGTACAAAACGCCATAGTGTCAGAAGCCATTTCATTGCATTCATTGTGCATATAAGCCCCAGACGTTGTGCAATATTTTGGCGGGAAACTGATAACCAATATTTTAGTTTATTATTTATTCTTTACAATATAGAACTGCATAACGTGTGTGTGTGTGTGTGTGTGTGTGTGTGTGTGTGTTCATATTCAGGCAACTAATTTCTCAGTTTTAGTTGTATTTATGAAAAGTATAGAGCTGTGATGTAATTTTTTTGTGTGTTTTTTTGCTTCGTGTGAACAGACAGCTTATTTGAAATTAGTGCATAATATTATAAAATGTTCTTCGATATTTACCAGACTTTCGTCATAGGCTATTGTTATCGTCATTATCTTCCTCTTCTTTTTCTTCTTCTTCTTCTTCCTGCTACTAATACTATTATTACTATTATTATTATTACTATTGTTATTATTATTATTATTATTATTATTATTATTATTATTATTATTATTATTATTATTGTTATTATTATTGTTATTATTATTGTTATTATTATTGTTATTATCTATTTCCCTCTAAGTTTGAACAAGATTGCAAGCAGTTTTTCGTCCCTCCTTCGCGGCGAGGCTTTTTGTATGTAAATATATATAATAGAAACACAAGGAGCCCGGAACCTCGAATTTACCTCCGCAATATGGGAAACGTGGAGAGAGAGAGAGAGAGAGAGAGAGAGAGAGAGAGAGAGAGAGAGAGAGAGAGAGGACAGCATCTTCTCTTTCCTTGCGTGTTCGTATTCTATCTCAATATATTTACTTTAATGGTTTTAAGTATGAATGTGCTTCTCTCTCTCTCTCTCTCTCTCACGCGGAGTCATAGATCGACCCAGTATCCGTCATGGTTGACAGTCATTGTACTCGAGAGAGAGAGAGAGAGAGAGAGAGAGAGAGAGAGAGAGGGAGGGTTGGGGGAAGAAGGTAATATATTCTTGATGTTCCACACCGGCTACATGCACTCTCTCTCTCTCTCTCTCTCTCTCTCTCTCTCTCTCTCTCTCTCTCTCTCTCTCTCTCTCTCTCTCTCTCCTGAAGATTTGCGAGACAGACACTCCCTCCGTCTTTACTTTTCTCTCCCCACTAGACACCTGTGCTAATTAATCTCCCTTCTCGCTAACCTTTTACCTGTTCGATCACCTGAGTTTTTAATTACTTTTATTTTTTTTACTTATGTTCTTTATCTCTTTTTTCTTTTTCTTTTTTACCCACTGATTAAAAGTTCACCTGTTTTAGTTGTATCTAGGTGGTGCTTTATATAGATTGGGTGAGAAAGAGAAAGGAAGGAAAAAAGAGAAGGAAAATAAGGGGGAAAGTGTTGGGAGGGAAAGGAGGAAAGAGGGATGAAGAGAGGAAGCAAAGGTAGAGGTGAAAAAAAAGTAGCAAAAAGTGTGTGATAGGAGAAAGGAAGAAAGATGAAAAAAAGAATGAAGGAATGGGAATGAAGAGGAATGAAGGAAAGTGAAGAAAGACATGGAGGAAAAGGTGAAGGAAAGGAGAGACGGAAGAGAGGAAAAGGAAAAGGTGGAAAGATAGATAGATAGATAGTTAGAGAGAGAGAGAGAGAGAGAGAGAGAGAGAGAGAGAGAGAGAGAGAGAGAGAGCAATCACTTACTGTATTTACTCACTCATTTACTCAGTCGTATAATAATAATAATAATAATAATAATAATAATAATAATAATAATGATAATATACCAATAACAGTGATAATAGTGTTGGTTTACGCGTGAGAGAGAGAGAGAGAGAGAGAGAGAGAGAGAGAGAGAGAGAGAGAGAGAGAGAGAGAGAGAGAGCGTTCAAAGGTGAAAGGAGGAGATGCAAACAGTACAGTATCCTAATCACAATTTTTGCTCGTGTGTGTGTGTGTGTGTGTGTGTGTGTGTGTGTGTGTGTGTAGATGTGTGCTTTAGTCTCTCCTCAAAAAATTAAACATAGTAATGAAAACGAGTAGATCAATTAATGAGAGAGAGAGAGAGAGAGAGAGAGAGAGAGAGAGAGAGAGAGAGAGAGAGAGAGAGAGAGAGATGAAAAAAAAGTCAGGTTAGCACACACGAATACGTTTCCTATATTTTCTTCACTCCTTCCGTCTCTGCAAAGTAAACTTCAACCAATCTGATTAGTATTCGCCTCTTTCTCTCCTCCTCTCGAACAACTGTTAACCCGGGACCTGCTGTATACCTGTCACCTTTTTGCTCACCTGGTAATGGATATGCCCTCCACTCAGGTCCGCTCTTAATTAACCTGCTTGCGATCGTTCTTACCTGCGTGGCTGCACTCGACTCACTCATTGTACCTTTCACCTGATTCTCCAAGCGTCTAATCAGTGGTTAATTTGAAGCTAGTTAGTTATGCTTGTTATGTCGTATCAGTGTTCATTAGGTGGCTTGTTCGTTATCGTTATTATCGTATCAGAGTTTATTTTGTGGGTTGTTTGTTTATTATGCCGTATCAGTGTTTATTATGAAGCTAGTTAGACTTTGTACCTCGATTTTCGGGACGGAGTTAGTTAGAAGTGTTGGATTCTCACAGTTAAGTCGACTTATTACAAACTCAGTCGTAAAAGAAGTTATATAGTCATTTGTCATTGATTGGGTTTGTTTTTTCAGTGCCGATTTTCGCCAGGGTTCGAATCCTTCACAGGCTTTTCCCTCTTTTTTGATGATTTGTCACTTCGTTGTTGATTAGGTTCACTTGAAGAAGATTAATACAGGTGAATCTGATGTCGTCGTCATTTTTCATTAGGTATTTCTTGGGACACCTGGGAAATATCAACGCAGGTAAATTTGATGTTAAAGCAATTTCTCGATACTTATTTTCTCGGGACACCTGAGTAATGTCAGCACAGGTGAATCATGTGTGAATAAATATTACCTGGAGACACCTGGCGAGGCAAAGGTGAATTACGTGTAATTTTTTTTTACATCACAGCAACCCAAGGGCAGGAAAAAGAAAATATAGAAAAAAGCCTACTTACTGCTGCTCCCACAAAGGGAAAAATATAAAATGGACATAAGAGAGGTCAATTTCGGATGGAGAGGTCTTGATACACTCTTCTTGAAAGAGGTCAAGTCATAGACAGGAGGAAATACAGACGAAGGAAGGCAGTTCCAGAGTTTACCAGCGAAGGGGATGAAAGAATGGAGATGCTGGTTAACTCTTGCATAAGGGTCTTGGACAGTATAGGAATGAGCTTGAGAAGAAAGTCGTGTGCAGCGAGGCCGCGGGAGGGGGGGGGGGAGGCATGCAGTTAGCAAGTTCAGAAGAGAAGTCAGCATGAAATTATCGAAAGAAGATAGAAAGAGATGCAACATGGCGGCGGAATTTAAGTGGTAGAAGACTGTCAGTAAGAGGAGGAGAGCTGATGAGACGAAGAGCCTTAGACTCCACTCTGTCCAAGAGAGATGTATGTGTGTAGCCCCCCCACACGTGAGATGCATACTCCATACGAGGGCGGACAAGGCCCTTATATGTGGAAAGCATCTGTGCGGGGGAGAAGAACTGGCGGGGACGATACAGAACGCCCAACCTCGAGGAAGCTGATTTAGTAAGAGAGGAGATGGGAGGATGGGAGGATAGACCGAGCATGTTTAGTATAGAAGAAGGTGATAGCGGAGTGTTGTCGAAGAATAGGGGATAGGTGTTTGGAAGATTGTGTCGAGTTGATAGGTGGAGAAATTGGGTTTTTTTAGGCATTGAAGGACACAAGGTTCCTTTTACCCCAATCGGAAATGATAGCAAGGTCTGAGGTTAAGCGTTCTGCAGCCTCCAGTCTGGAGTCTTGCAATTCCTCTGGAGAGGGTCTTCTGTTGAAAGAAGTTGAGTAATGCAGAGTGGAGTCGTCAGCGTATGAGTGGACAGGACAGTTTGTTATGGAAAGAAGATCGTTGATGAATAACAGGGAGTGAGAGGGTGATAGGACAGAGCCCTGTGGAACACCACTGTTGATAGGTATAGCCAGTTGTCGATAATTATATATAATTATTTGAGTAAAATCAAACCCAGGTGAATAAGAATATTAAATCCAAGTGAATAGTCGTTTTGTCAATAAGTATTTTCTTGGGACACCTGATGAAAGAAACATTAATTAGATATTATTTTGTAGGTGATGCCTGTAGCGCCGGTAAGGCTTCCCTGAGGGGCCCCTTGAACGACCCCAACCCGTTAGAGGCGCGGGCGAATTTTATTTATAGTGGCTGCCGTGATATATGATTCTTGCTTGGCCCATGCTGCCCCTCAGTGCTCCTTTAGACCTAAGTCGCTGAAATTTGGGTTGACTGAAGATCTGGGCAGCATGTGGGTAATCTTCCACCACTCGGTGATGGTTGAAAATTGTCAGCGTGCATCGGTGGAATTTGAACCTTGGTCCTCGGGCTCACCACGCCCTCACGCTGACCACTCGGCCACCGCCTCTCCATTATAGTCGGCTCCGTGCATACTATTCTCTACTGCCGGTCACGAAACAGGGAGACAGCGAAAACGAAAACTTAGGCAAGGTTTGTTTCTCATCTCCATGCGCACCTTGGCAAACACAGACCAGGTGCATGTGGAGGTTAACAGGTAAACAAGGAAGGTAATGCGAGCCAGGCAGGTAGACACGTGACCTCCTAAATTACTTCAGGGCGAGGGGAAAGTTACGGATGATGATGATGATAGTGATGATGATAGTGTGGAAAGGAAGGAAGAGAGAGAGAGAGAGAGAGAGAGAAGCCTACTGATGGTGCGGTAGAAGAGGAAGTGAGGGGAAAGGGAGAGGAAGAGGAAGGAAGAAATAAAGAAACAAGATCAGGAAAATGGGAGGAAGCTGTGGGGAGGGAGAGGAAAGAGAGAAGAAGAGAAAAAAGAAAGATAACATAGGAGAAAAAAAAAGCAGGAAGTGTGTAATAAGAGAAAGGAATAAAAAGAGAAATCACACGGAAGGAGGAGTGGAAAGGGAAAGGAGAGAAGGAATTTAAAGCAACGGAGAGAGAGGTGAAGGAGATGGGAGAGAGGGAGGAAGGGAAGATATAAAGGGAAAAAAAGAGAAAGAAAGAACGAGGAGAGGTAGGAAGGAAGGAATAAATATGAAAGAATAAAAGAAAAGGAAGTCTGAAGGAGATCTAGGAGGCGATTGAAGAGAAGAAGGGAATAGGGGAAGAAAAAAAGGAGGCTTGAGTAGGAAGGGGAATGAAGGAATAGAGATGAAGGAGGAAAGAGGAGGAAAAAGAAGAAAGGAGAAAGAGGAAATAAGAAATAACGATGAAGGGTGGAAGAAAGAGAGAGGAAGAAAGTGTGAGAGGAACATGAAGAGGAGGAGGAAAGGAGGGAAAGAAGAAAAGGAGAAAGAAAGCCTGAGGAGGGAGAGGAATGAAAAAATAGAAATGAATAAAGTAAGAAGGGAAAAGAGAGGAAGGAGAAGGAAGAGAAAATAAAGAAAGAGAGAGAGAGAGGGAGGAAGAAAGGTGAAGAAGGTGTGGAAGGGAAATGGAGCGAGAAAGGAAAGGAGAGAGAGAGAGAGAGAGAGAGAGAGAGAGAGAGAGAGAGAGAGAGAGAGAGAGAGAGAGAGGTTTAAGGAAGACTGGTACTTCGTCTAATTTCCTTTCCGCTCCATATCTCCCTCCTCTTTTTTTTTTCCTCCCTTCCCCTCCTTCCTTCAACCCTTCCTTCCTTTCTTCCTTCGTTCTTTTCGTGTGTACCTTTACCTGTTCACCTTTCTCTCCTTTTATCGTTTATTGTACTCTCCTTAAATTTGAAAAGCATAAAAAAACAGATATTCTTAAAATTTCTAGATTCAAAGCATTATTAAGAAAAAGTAAGAAAGAAAAATCAGTTGCACACACACACACACACACACACACACACACACACACACACACACACACACACACACACACACACACACACACACACACACACACACACACACACACATTGAGGGTAAAGTACAATTATCACCAACATAAACACCAACACCATCACCATCACCATCACCACCACCATTACCATCATCACCACAAACATACAGTATCCTTAAAACACTAGCAAAAACATAAAACTAATTTCCACTATTACTACTACTACTACTACTACTACTACTACTACTGCTACTACTGTACAATATTCTTTTCCCAACACAAACCAACACAAAATTAACACTGTTCTCTGGCGGTCGAGTGTTGCAATGAATAGGAAAAAAACAAAAAAAAAAGCAAATGTGTGTCGTGTGTGTGTGTGTGGGGGGGTGTATGTGTGTGTGTGTGTGTGTGTGTGTGTGTGTGTGTAGTTAGGTGGGTGGGTGGGAGGAGTAAAACAGGAAAAGAACATGTTTGACCTCCCTTGTTTATATATATATATATATATATATATATATATATATATATATATATATATATATATATATATATATATATATATATATATATATATTAAGAGGGACACTACACAGGAATAGCGATGTTCAATGCACGAGCAGTTATTTATCATTTATTTTTTTTACAGCAAAGGAAGCAGCTGAAGGGGAAAAGCAAAAACAAAACAATGATAATGATAATGAACAATAATAATGACAAGGGTATAATTTGTTTCGTTGTATATACTCATCATTCTACCAACGTGAAATTTGAACTTCGTAAACAACAACAAAAATGAAGTAGAGAAATATATAGATGCGTTTCCCCTCTAATTGATTGATTCTAGTTAAGAGGAAAACGGTTAGACAGAGAGAGAGAGAGAGAGAGAGAGAGAGTATATGTAGTCCCCCCTTTAAATGCTCTGTTTTACGTTGGCGTTTGTATTAGTTTTTGTAGAAATAAAATAAATTCTCGAGGGTAACTGCTCTGCTAAGTGGTGTAGTGGGAGAGAGAGAGAGAGAGAGAGAGAGAGAGAGAGAGAGAGAGGGGGGGAGGAAGAGGATTGTATGGTGAAAGGGAGTGGATGGGGAAGAGAAAATGGGGTACCTGCCTGTGTGTGCGTGTGCGCGTATGTGTGTAATTAACCACGGCCTGATCACGAGTTGGACTGGTCATCAAGTGCTACTGGCCAGCAAGTACCCTTTCGATTAGAGCCAGTCTCATTAGTCGATCTCTGGATACTGCCGGGACCTTCACACACCACACACCCGATCTTCCTTGCTCAAGGGGGGACAGTAACCGATCCTTGTCAGCGGAAAAATCCCGGCCTGAGCGGGGCTCAAACCTTAGCCTGCCAGACCGCGGAGCCTGGCAACGCAGAGCTTTTCCACTGAGCTGTGGAGCGGTGTGTGTGTGTGTGTGTGTGTGTGTGTGTGTGTGTGTGTGTGTGTGTGTGTGTGTGTGTGTGTGTGTGTGTTATTATTATTATTATAAGCTACCAAAGCCTCTCTTCAGGGTGCACATACAAGTTCAACCACACAAAATACCAAAAGGTACTGGAGAAAAGCAAATGCAACGAATATTTAAGAAACTGGCCAGTCAAAGCCAAAAGGAGGAAAAATAAAATTACTGATTCAAAAAGACACTCACACGAGACTAGCTTTTTTTTTTTAGTAAAAGCATATGCATATCCAACACACACACACACACACACACACACACACACACACACACACACACACACACACACACACACACACACACACACAACTCCGATAGCTCAGTGGACTAAGGCTGTGCCTTGTCAGACTCCGGCATGGCAGACTGAGGTTCGAGCCCCGCTCAGGCCGGGATTTTTCCGATGACAAGGAGCGGTTACTGTCCCCCTTTGAGCGAGGGGGCTGGGGGGGGGGGGGGCGTATGTGAAGGTCCCGCCAGTGCCCATGAGCGCTGCTCTAATCGTGTACTTGTTCGTGATCAGACCGTGGTGAATTACACACACACACACACACACACACACACACACACACACACACACACACACACCTGCTCCCCATAACCCTTTCCCTGCTGCTACCTGCAAAAAACGCCCAGGTAATGCCGTGTTTATTAATCCACGGAATATACGGTAATGATGGCGGGCACGCGGGCTCCTGATCTGCTTTTTAGAGAGGTAAAGGTAATTATATTTGTTTGCCTAAATCGCACGCGTAAAAGAGGGCGCGAGGGAGAGTAAGGGAGGCAGGGAAAAAGATAGTGTGCTGCACGAAGGGGGATATTTTTTTTTTATAAATATGCATCGCTGTCCCGCTTTGAATAGTGTTGTTGTTGTTGTTGTTGTCGCTGTGCTTGAACGGAACGATAGCAATAACAACGTGCATTAAATAAACGTTGCACGAATTTTTCTTCCCGGTGATTTTTCAAGTTCATATTCGTTGTTTTTTTCTCTCTCTCTGGTGTGTGTGTGTGTGTGTGTGTGTGTGTGTGTGTGTGTGTCATAAACTAACACACACACACACACACACACACACACACACACACACACACACACACACACACACACTTCCACCCCTTCCTTTCTTCCCTCCCCCTCCAATTCTTTTCCCCTTTCTCTTTTCTCTTTCTCACCTTCCTTACCTTGCTCCTCCTCACTTTTCTTTCTCTCCACTCCCCCTCTCCTCAGCCATTCATTCTCCTTCCTATCTCTCTTCATTTCATTCCTATCATTTGTTGTTTCCTTCATCCCATCTATTACCCACATATTTTGCTTCCCTTCCCTTTACTTTTCTTCCCGTCCCTTCCCTTCCCTTCCCTTTCATTTCCTTCAATTTCCTTCCCTTCCCTTCCCTTCCCTTCCCTTCCCTCTCTTTTCTTTTCCTTTCATTTCCTTCCCTTCCCTTTCCCTTCCTTTCCCTTTCCTTTCCTTTCCTTTTCTTCCCTTCTCTTCTCTTCTCTTCTCTTCCCATCGCATTCCTTCCCATCCGTTCCTTTCCCTTCAATTGTCTCCCCTCTCCTCCATTCTCTCATTTCCCTTCCCATTTTCCCTTTCCCATCAATTACTCTTCCATTTTCTACCTCTTCTTTCTAATCTATTCTCTCATACATTCTCGCATTCTATTCACCCTTCCCATTTTCCATCAATTGCTCTTTCATCCTTTACCTCCTTGTCTAAGCTATCACCCTCTCCCTCCCACCCTATCGCATTCATTCGCTCACTCAATCTACCTATCCTATTATTCACCTTTTCTTTGTCTTATCTTCATTTTCTTTTCCTGTTTTATTTATGCTTCTGTCTCTCATCCATTTCTTTATCTCTGTTTCTCTGTGTGTCATTCTCCTCCATTTCTTTGACCTTTTTCTGTCTTCTACTTTATAGCTTCGTCTCCTCGGCATTCTACTCACTCACATCCTCCTCCTCCTCCTCATTTTTTCTCCTCTCCGTCTATGTCCTTAACCTTTCCCTTCTTCCATTTTCTCCTCTCCCATTTTCTCCTCTTCCTCCCCTTTCTTTTCCTCCCATTCCCTCTCTTCTTTCTCGCTGTATCTATATCCCTTTTCTTCACCCTTTCCTCTTCCTCTTCCTCCTCCACCTCCTCTATCTTCCTCTGTTCCTCTTGCCCCTTTTCCTCTTCCTCCATCTCTCCCCTTTTCCTCCCAACACTCCATTCTTATTCCTTCCCTCTCCCTCCTACACCTCCGTCCACTCTTCCCTTCTCCCTTCCTCTTTCCTCCTCCCCTCTTTCTCTCCCTCTTCTTTGCATTATTCTTTCCCCTCTTTCTCCCCTTCCCCCTCCTCCTTCTCCTCTCTCTCCTCCCCAACTTTCTCTCCCTCCTCCTTCCCCTTTAACTCCACTTCTTCCGCCCTCCATCCCTCCATCCCTCCCTCTTCCTCCTCCCCTCTTTCTCTCCCTCTTCTTTGCATTATTCTTCCCCCTCTTTCTCCCCTTCCTCCTCCTCCTCCTCTCTCTCTCTTCCCCCACTTTCTCTCCCTCCTCCTTCCCCTTTAACTCCCCTTCTTCCGCCCGCACTCCCTCCATCCCTCCCTCCTCCTCCTCCTCTCCCAACTCTTCGTTACTTATACCGTACGAAGCAGGAACTTAAGGGCGACGTGACCATAGTATATCACGGCATTTTGAGCCTAATGTGTCCTTCACTCCTAAAAGTTCACGATTAATGAGACGAGAAGTTTTGAGCGTGACGGTGGTGGTGGAGGTGGAGGTGGAGGTGGAGGGGTGTTGATGGAAGAAGGTGAGATAAGAAGGAGGACGTTTAAAAGATGGTTTGGGAGAAGGATGAGAGAGAGGAGGAGGAGGAGGAGGAGGAAGAGGAAGAGGAGGAGGAAGATGAAGAGGAGGAGGAGAAGAAAGAGGAGAGTTCACATCATAAAAACATATATTGGAGGAGGAGGAGGAGGAGGAGGAGAAAGAAGGGAAGATGATGAAGTTTGGTAAGGAGAAGTTAGATAGAAGAACATGAGGAGGAGGAGGAGGTGGAAGAGGAGGAGGAGGAGGAGGAGGAGGAGGAGGAGGAGGAGGAGGAAGAAGAGAGAGAGAGAGAGAGAGAGAGAGAGAGAGAGAGAGAGAGAGAGAGAGAGAGAGAGAGAGAGAGAGAGAGAGAGAGAGAGAGAGAGAGAGAGAGAGAGTTTTAATTTTTCATCTTTCCATCATCATCAGAATCTTCAAATTTCATCTCTTATTTTTCTCCTCCTTTTTTTTCCTTCCTTCCTTCCTTCCTTCCTTTCCTTCTTTTTCCCTCCTCCTCATTTGGAACCTTAACTTTTTCTTTTTTATTCTTTTTATCTTTTTCCTCATCGTCTTAATACCGTTTCTCGTTATCACATTTTCTCTCTCTCTCTCTCTCTCTCTCTCTATCAATTTCTTCTCCCTTCTTATACGTCCTCAGCTCTTTTTTTCCTTTTTCTTTTCCCCTCCAGCGGTCCATTATATCTCTCCCTCCCTCCTTCCCTTCCCTCCCTTCCTCCCTCCTTCTCCTATTCTCAACTTCCTTCATTGCTCTTTCAACACTCCTTACCTCTCTCCATCTCTCTCCTCTCCATATCTCCTCTCCTTCCGTCCTTCCATCCTTCCTTTCCTCCTTCCTGCCTGTCTTTTTCCTCCCTCTTTCACTCTTCTCTCCTTCCTTTTGATCGTTGGTGAAGTGGCTAGCTTGTCTACCTGTGAATTCAAGAGCCGGGGTTCGATTCCACCTCAAGGCAGTCGGCGCTTAGTCCTCCCAGCTGTTCATCCTCCCTTTCGTGTGGTCGATATATGGTTACCTGGGGACACCTGGGGAAGATAAACTGTGGCAACCCGGATGTCGCAATGACCCCGGGGTGACTGGTTCTTCCCTATTATAGTCTCAGGGGAGGGATACGGGGATGCGCACTAAGGCCACGCGTAGCTATAGCGTATCCCCCGAATTTACTCTACGTTTATTTTCATTCTTAGGTTCTTTTTTCTTTCCTCTTTCCTCCCTTCCTTGTTATCTGCTTTACTTAATCTCAGTCTCTTTTAATCTGTTTATATTGCAATCTGTTCTCGATTTTTACTTTCCTCCCTCTTTCCTTTCTTCCTCCCTTCCTTCCTTCCTTTTTTTTTCTTCTTTACTTCTCTTTTTCAGCCTCTATTAATGCCTACCCCTGCCTCTCATCCCGTCTCCTCTCATCTTTCTTTATTTCCCTTCTCTCCTTCCTTCCTTCCTTCGTTATTTCCTTCTTTCCTTCCTTCCTTTCTTCCTTCTTTTTCTCAAACTCTCATTTTTAATCCCCTTTTAATAACATCCCCTCATTCTTTACCTCCCTTTTTTCCTTCCTTCCTTCCTTCCTTTCTTGCCTCCTTCCTTCCTTCCCTTCTTTCTTCTTCTCATTCTCAGCCTTTTTGATCCCCAGCTTGTCATCCCATTTCTCCTCTTTCTTTACTTCCCTTCTCTCCTTCCTTCCTTAATTCCTTCCTTCCTTCCTTCCTTCCTTTCTTCCCTTTTTTCTTCTTCTCATTCTCAGTCTTTTTATTCGCCTGCCTGTCATCCTTTCTCTCCTCTTTCTTTACTTCCCTTTTCTCCTTCCTTCCTTCCTTCCTTCCTTCCTCTCCTCCCTTACTTTTTACCTCAACACCTCGTCCCATCTCTCGTTACGATCTTTTTTCCTCCCTCGGTCCCTTCCCTCCCTCCATCTCTCCCTTCATCTATACCTCCCTCCTTCCCTCCCATTCCTCCTTACCCTCCCTGCAAGTCCCTGATTGGAGGAGCAAGATTCGTGGCACAAAACATCAATTTCTTGTGAATATTCAACTTTCCACTCGATCAGCTCGTCTTAATATTGCTTCTAACGTTACTCTCATCACCACCACCAACACCACCACCACCACCACCAACACCACCACCACCACCACCACTACACACACTTATTGAAGGTAAAGTACATTCATCACCAACCAAGAAAGAAAGTCCTACATCAACACCAACACCACTACCATCACCACCTCTATCACCATCACCACCATCGCTACCACCATTACCATCATCACCAGCTTCAGCATAACACTAATATCCACTACTACTACTACTACTACTACTACTACTACTACTACTACTACTACTACTACTACTGCTATCCATTTTTTCTCTCATTCATTCTTTCCATTTCTCTTTTTCCTTCTTCACAGTTTCTTTTGTGTTTCTTTATCTTTCTTTTCTGTTTTCTTTTCTCTCCCTCTGTTTGTCCGTCTATCTATCTCCTCTCTTTCTCTCACTCTCCCTCCCTCACTCTCCCCTACACTCTACTCCGATCCTCTCTCTCTCTCTCTCTCTCTCTCTCTCTCTCTCTCTCTCTCTCTCTCTCTCTCACCTACTCTCTACCCCTCCACTTCTAGCCCTCTTTCCTCTCCTCTTCTCCCCTCCCTCTCTTCTCCCCTTCTCTCCTCCACACTTAATCTCCTTGTTTCTTTTCGTTTTCTCTTCTTTTGTATTTTTAAGGACATACTAAAGTTTTTGTTTTTTGTCATATTATCTTTGTGGGTGTGATTTCTGGCTTATTTTTTATACTTTTTTTTTTCTCTTTGTCTTCTTCAATTCTCTCTCACCTTGTACTTTTCTTTTTCCTCTCTCTGTCTCCCTGTTACTATTTGTCTTCTCTATCGCTTTGTTCTAATCTCTGTACTGTTATAGTATACACACACACACACACACACACACACACACACATTCCCTCTCTCTTTTCCTTCTTTTTCTTCTCCTTTTTCTTTCTTTTTTTCTTTTCTTATTGTTCGTCTTCCTTTTCTTCTTTTCTGCTTCTTAATTTTTTTCTTTTCTTCTCTTTCTTTCAATTTTCTTCTTCTTTATTTTTGCTCTTCTTTCATTCATTTCTTCTTGTCTTCTGTTGAATCTGTTTTAATGATATTTTTTTTTTTACAACAAAGGAGGCAGCTCAAGGGCATAAAAAAAAGGAAAACAATAATAAATAAAAAAAAGCCCGCTACTCGCTGCTCCTAAAAAAGAAACAAAAGAGGTGTCCAAAAGCTTTTTTGTTTTTTGTTTTCCTCCTTTTCCCTCTTTTCTTCCTTCCTTTCTTTCTTTTTTTCCTTTTCTTCTTCTTTTCTTTTTTTTCTTTCTCTTTTCTTTATATTTATTTCTTCTTTTCCTTTACGTCTCTGTCAAATACACATGAGAGAGAGAGAGAGAGAGAGAGAGAGAGAGAGAGAGAGAGAGAGAGAGAGAGAGAGAGAGAGAGAGAGAGAGAGACTTAACCCCAGCACAGGTGACAGCCGTGATTTACCTGTCAGGTGAGGTATTGACGCCTGCCTCGACCACCTGCCTCACAACCCCGGTCTCATGCAGAGAGAGAGAGAGAGAGAGAGAGAGAGAGAGAGAGAGAGGGAGAGGGAAAGGGAGAGGAGGGAGTGGGGGAGAGGGAGAGAGATACAGACAAACAGATAGACAGACACACAAACAGATCACATAGACAGAAAAAACACAGATAAACAGATAGATAGATAGATAGATAGATAGATAGATTGACACAGATAGATACAGACAGACAGACAGACAGGCAGACAAACACTAAACAGATCACACAGACAGAAAATCAGATAGATAGATCAATAGATAGATACATAGATAGATAGATAGACGTAGACAGACAGACAGACAGACAGACAGACATTCACTCTTACAGACATTCAAACAGACAGAAAGACAGAGAGACTGACACACACAGACACAAAGATTTACATAGATTTACATAGATAATAATACCACACACACACACACACACACACACACACACACACACACACACAGACACAGAGAGAGAGAGAGAGAGAGAGAGAGAGAGAGAGAGAGAGAGAGAGAGAGAGAGAGAGAGAGAGAGAGAGTAATATTCTCCCAAATTAGGTGATATTTTTGCGTCATTCCGCTGCCCGATACAGGTAATAAAAAGGTATTGCCGAGGCAGGAAAATCTTGACCAGGTAAGCCAATTAAGCCAACAGGTGTCACGGGAGAGAGAGAGAGAGAGAGAGAGAGAGAGAGAGAGAGAGAGAGAGAGAGAGAGAGAGAGAGAGAGAGAGAGAGAGAGAGAGAGAGATCCTTGGAAACCTTTTTAACCTAACTAAAAATTCTGAGGGAAGTTGAGGAGGAGGAGGAGGAGGAGGAGGAGGAGTGGATGATGGAATGAAGTAAGAAAAAGTGAAAAAAAATAATCAGAGGCGGAAGAGGAGGAGGAGAGAGAGGAAGAGGAGGAGGAGGAAAAGGATAAGGAGGGAGAAGAAGAAGAAGAAGAAAAGGAGAAGGAAAAGAAGAAGTACAGTAAAAAAAATGAAGAAGAGACAAACGGAGGAAGAAAAGTAAAAAAAAAAACGGGAAGAATAAAAAGAACACGAGAGGAAGGGAATGAAGAGAAAGAAAAGGAGACGAGAGGAAAAGAGAAGTAAAGAAAAGAAAAGAGAAGAAAAGAAAAAAGAAGAGAAAACGGGAATGAAGAGAAAGAAAAGGAGACGAGAGGAAAAGAGAAGTGAAGAAGAGAAAGGTGAAGAAAAGAAAAAAAGAGAAGAGAAAAGAAGGAAATAAAAGAGAAGAAAAGAAAAAGTGAAAAGAAACGAAAAGAGAGAAGAGAAGAGGGAAAAAAAGAGAAGAGCAAAGAAAAGAGAGAAGGGAAAAAAGGACAAAAAAGAAAAGGGAACGGAGGAGAAGAGAAGAGAAGTGAAGAGAAAAGAAGAGAAAGAGGAAGAGAAGGGCATGGAAATGAAAACCAACCTTGACATAAAGGAAACAACATTGAATTTGCTGACGTCAGGGAGAAGAGAAATGAGAAACACACGAAAAAGGGAATAAGATTTTGTGAGGCTGAGAGAAGAAATGGAAATGAAGGGGAAGGGGGGAAGGAAAGAAAGCAGGATAGCAAGCAAGAAAGATGAAAGGAAGAAACGAAAGAAGGAAGGAAGAAAGAAAGGAAGAACTAAAGATCGAAGTAAAAGAAAAAGAAGGAAGCAACGAAAGAAGGAAGGAAGAAAGAAAGGAAGAACTAAAGATCGAAGTAAAAGAAAAAGAAGGAAGAAACGAAAGAAGAAAGGAAAGACTGAAGGAAGGAAGAAAGAAAGGAAGAACTAAAGATCGAAGTAAAAGAAAAAGAAGGATAAAAACGAATGAAAGAGGTAAAGGAAGAGGGAAAGGAAGAATAGAAGGAAAGAAAGAAAGAAGGAAAAAAAGAGAAATGGGAAAGGGGAATGGGAGAGAAGGAAAGAAAGAAAAAAAGAAAAAAAATGAAAAGGAAAGTGAGGAGAACAAGGAGGAGAAAGAAGAAGTTGAAAGAAGGAACAAAACAAAGAAACAGAGAAAGAAAGAAAGTAAGACGAAGAAAGAAATGGAAATGAAGGGGGGGGGAAGGAAGAGAAGGAAAGTAAGAAAGTAAGAAAGAAAAGTATGAAGAAAAGTAAGTAGAAATGAAGAAAATTTGGGAAGATAAAACAGACGAAGAAAGGAAAGAAGAAAACGAAATATGGAGGAAAGGAAGAAGAGGAAGAAAGGAAGAAAATAAGAGAAGGAAGAAAGGATGGAAGGGTACATTGATCTGAGGAAGGAGAGATAAAAAGAAGGAAAATAAGGAGGAGGAGGAGGAAGAAGAAGAAAACCAAAAGAGAAAACGAAAAAAAAAATTAAAGAAGGAAAAAAAAGAAAGAAAGAAGGAAGGAAGGAAGGAAGGAAACATAATAAGAAAAATAGAAAGAGAGGAAGAAAAAACGAAAGGAAGGAAATAGGAAGAAGGAAGGAAGGAAGAAAGAAAATAGGACAAAAAGAAAGAGAGGAAGGAAGAAAGGAATAAAAAGAGTGAGATAGAGAGAAGGATGATGAGGAAATTCTGACCTGAGGAAAGAATATAAAGAAGGAGGAAGATGACAAAGAGGAGGAGGAGGAGGAGGAGGAGGAGGAGGAGGGAGGAAGGGGGGAGGTAAAAAAGACACAAGATGGAAGAAAGAGAAAGGAAAAAGAAGGTGTAATTGAATGAAAGAGGAGGAAGAAGGAGGAGGAGGAAAGAGGAGATGATGGAGAGGAAGAAGGAGCTGCCGAAGAGAGGAAGAATGTGAAGAAGGAATAAATAGGGAAGAAAAAGCAGGAAGATGATGAAGAGGAGGAGGAGGAGGAGGAAGAAGAAGAGGAGACTGAGAGAGAAACCAAAAGAGGGAAATGAGAAAAATAATAACTGAAAGGGGAGATGAAAGAGGAGAGATGATGAAAGAGAGAAAAAAGAAGCACGAGAGACAGGCAAGACTGAGTGATGAAGGAAGGAAGGAAGGAAGGAAGGAAGTGAAGAAAAGAATGGAAAAAAGTTAGAAGAGAAAAAGAGGAAAGAAGGAAAAGGGAAGAGAAGTACAAAGAGAGAGAGAGAGAGAGAGAGAGAGAGAGAGAGAGAGAGAGAGAGAGAGAGAGAGAGAGAGAGAGAGAGAGAGAGAGAGAGAGAGAGAGAGAGAGAGAGAGAGAGAGAATGAGGGATGAAGGAAGGAGAAAAAGAAAGGAAAAGAAGTGAAGAAAAGAAAAGAATGAAAAGAAGAGAGAAAGAGAGAGAGAAAGAAAGAAGAAGGGAAGAGATGGATATTCGAAGATAGAGAAAAAGAGAGAGAAAGAAAGAAAAAAAGAGAAATGACAGAAGATGAAGATAATGGGATCAGGCAATAAGATAAAAAAGAATTAAAAAAAAATAAAGAAGACAGGAAGAAGACAGAGAAGGAGATTGGATAGTGAGAGAAAAATGAGCAAAAGGAGGAGGAGGATCAATAGAGAAAATGAGGGAGAGGAGGAGAAGGAGGAGGAGGAGGGAGGAAGATAACACAGAGAAGCAAGAGAGTGGACAGAAAAATGATGAAGGGAAGGCATATGGAAGATTATCGGGCAAAAGAAAGGATAAAGAGGAACATAAAGAGGAGATGGAGGAGGAGGAGGAGGAAGAGGAGGAGCAGTAGTAGAAATAAGGAAAAAAAGAAAAAAAGAATGTGGATGAAAAGAATGAATAAGTGGAGGATTAGGATGAGAAGGAATTGAGAGAGAAAAAGAGTTGGAAGAGTAAAAGGAGGAAAAAGAAAGGAAAGAGGAAATGAAAGAAGAACTATAAATGAAGGAAGAAGAAGTAGATGTAAAAGAATAAACAGGAAGAGAGGAAACAAAACAACAGGAGGTGAATAAAGAAAAGAAGAAAATAGGATAAAAAAACAAATGAAAAAATAAAAAGGAAGGGAAAGGAAGAAGAAGGAGAATAAGAATAAGGACTGAAGGAAAAAGAATAAAACAGGAAAACATGTAAAAAGAACTGGAAAAATAACAACGAAAAGAAGAGAAAAAGGGAAAAGATAGAATGAAAGAAGAAAAAAGTTATGAAGGCACAGCATGGAAAGAAGGGAGAGAGGAAGAAGAAGAAGAAGAGAAGTAAAAGGAGGAGGAGGAGGAGGAGAAGGAAATCAAAGAAGAAAATGGAAGAGGAACAATATAGAAAGACATGCGAGAAGGGGAAGAGTAAGAGGAGGAGGAGGAGGAGAGGAGGTAAAAGAAGAAGAAAGAGGAGATGGGAGGGAGGAGGCAGAGGATGAAAGAATGAAAGAAGAAAAGGAATGTAGAATGAAGTGTGAGAGGAAGAATAAGAGAGAGGAAGAGGAGGAGGAGGAGGAGGAGGAGGCAGAGGAGGAAGAAAGAGGAGATGGGAGGAGGAAGATCAGAGGAAAAGTGAATCTGTTTGGATATTGGGTTTTCCTGCTCCAGTGGCCTTCTGCAAGCGGGGAGGTAAAGCTTCTCCTCCTCCTCCTCCTCCTCCTCCTCCTCCTCCTCCTCCTCCTCCTCCGACTCGTCCGCCACTTTCCTCCCAAACTCATTTTTTTCCCCTATTTCCATTTTTTTTTCTGGTAATATATTTTCTTTTTCATTGTTAGTTTTCGAGTTTTATTTTTATTTTTGTTGTTTTTTTCAATCTTTTTTCCATTCTTTTTTTCATTCTTGTACTTCTTTTCTTCCTCTTCCTCCTCCTCCTCCACTTTCGTCGGTAACTTTTTTTTTCCCTTTTGTCTAATTTTTCTTTTTTTTTTTCCTTATTTTTTTGGCTTGTGTGTTTTTTTTCATTTTTCTTCCTCGTCTTTTTGGTTATTTTTTCTCCCTTTCCTTTTTTTCATTCCTCCTTTTCGTTCCTTGCTTATATTTTTCCTTTTTTCTCCTGTGTTTTTTTATTATTATTTATGCTTTTTTTTAATTCTCTTCGTCTTTTTCTTCCTTCTTTTCTTTTTGTCTTTCTTTCCTTTCTCCGTGTTGCATTTAACCTTGTTTTCTTTTTTCTTTTTTTCTTTTTCTTTTCTTCTTTCTTCTTTTTCTTCTTCGTCTTCGTTTTCTTCCCCTTCTTCTCATTCTCATTCTTATTATTCTTATTTTTATTCTTATTTTTATTCTTATTATTGTTTATATTATTTTATCTCCTTTTCCTCTTGTTCCTACTTCTTCTTTCTCTCCTCCTTGTTCTCTCTCTCTCTCTCTCTCTCTCTCTCTCTCTCTCTCTCTCTCTCTCTCTCTCTCTCTCTCTCTCTCTCTCATCTTCACTTTCCATAAAACTCTTTCCTCACTTTTCAATTTCTTCCTTCCTTTTCTAACTTTTTACCTCCTCTTTTCCCTCCTTTAAAGTAGCTGTCGTCACCACTACTTTTTTCCTCTTTATCTCAACCAGTGAAAGTAGTAGTAGTAGTAGTAGTAGTAGTAGTAGTTGTAGTAGTAGTTGTAGTAGTAGTAGTACGTAGTTGCAGTAGGAGGAGGAGGAGGAGGAGGAGTAATAGTGGTACTCGTAGAAAAAAGGGAAAGGAAAAACAAAGAATCAGAAAAGAAAGGAGAAAGAGGAGGTGGAGGAAGAGGTAGAGGAGGAGAAGGAGGTGGAGGAGGAGGAGGAGGAGGAGGAGGAGATTAAGGAAATAAAGAAGAGGCAAGAACGGAAGAACTATAAAAAAAGGATTGAACAAGAAGGAGAAGGAGGAGGAGGCGAAAGAAAAGAAAGAACATTAAAAGGAGAAAAAGAAAAAAAAATATCACTGAAGTAAAACCAGAATAAAAATAGATAGATAGATAGACAGATAGAAGAGGAGGAGGAGAAGAAAGAGCAACACTAAAATAAGATAAATGCAAAGAAAAAGAAGTAGAGGAAAGGAGATGAAGAGAAAGAGGATAAGAAAGAGAGGGGGAAAGAATATGAAAAAAAAAACGAGCTAAAGTAGAAGAGGAAGGAGAAGAAGGAGGAATAGAAGGAGAAGAACACGGAGAAAGAGAAGGAAGAAGAACAGTTAAAGGAGAAAAAAAAATATCACAAAATAAAATCATAATTAAAAAAGAATAAAAAATTAAATCACAGAAAAACCCACAAACCCTTCCCTTGCCAGCTAATCTGCATACCTGCGATAATTCACATAATTAGTTAAGGTGCGTCCATTACCGTGATAGAAGTGGTGAGTCGGGGTCTTGATGGATCCTAAAAGCTTCCTTAAGTTAATCTGTCCAATGGGAGTGGCGGACGAACAGCCTGACCAAGGGAATGACAGGAGAGAGAAAGAAGGAAAAGGAGGAGGAAAATGTGGATTACATAGGACTAATAACTGGAGAGATTGTGAAATTTATGGTTTTGTCTCCATCTTGCTAGAAAATTATAGAAAATAAGTTAGAGATGGATAGATAGAGAAATAGATAGACAGCCTGACCGAGAGACTGACAGGAGAGAGAAAGAAGGAAAAGGAGGAGGAAAATGTGGATGAGATAGGTCTAATAACTGGAGAGATTGTGAAGTTCATGGTTTTGTCTTCATGCTGCTAGAAAATGATAGAAAATAAGTTAGAGATGGATAGATAGAGAAATAGATTGACGGGAAAAGAATAAGGGGAAGGTATATATGTGGCTTTGGCAGGAGTAATATAACTGGAGAGATTGTGAAATTTAAGGTTTTGTCTTCATGCTGCTAGAAAATGATAGAAAATAAGTTAGAAATGGATAGATAGAGAAGTAGATAGACAGCCTGACCGAGAGACTGACAGGAGAGAGAAAGAAGGAAAAGGAGGAGGAAAATGTGGATGAGATAGGTCTAATAACTGGAGAGATTGTGAAGTTCATGGTTTTGTCTTCATGTTGCTAGAAAACGACGGAAAATTAGTTAGAGATTGATTGATAGAGAAATAGATAGACGGGAAAAGAAAAAAAGGGAGGGTAAATATGTGGCTTTGGCAGGACTAATAACTGGAGATTTTGTAAAAT
>NC_066550.1:6966894-6976894 GCF_024679095.1 Eriocheir sinensis | reverse complement strand
TAAATGGATGAAGGGCTTTAATAAGGGAGACATTCATAAGGTTTTGTTGGTAAGAGAACCGGGTAGGACACGAAGTAACGGGTTTAAACTGGATAAATTCAGATTCAACAGGGACATAGGCAAAAATTGGTTTACTAACAGGGTGGTGGATGAGTGGAATAGGCTTAGCAGTCATGTGGTGAGTGCCAACACAATTGTCACAATCAAAAATAGACTAGATAAATTCATGGACAGCGATATTAGGTGGGGTTAGATACACGGGAGCTTAGGGTCAAAGGAGCTGTCTCGTACAGGCCTACCGGCCTCTTGCAGACTCCTGCGTTCTTATGTTCTTATGTTCTTATGTAATGCTTATGGTTGTGCAGCTTCTCCCCAGTATTCGGGCAATACTCGTGCAAGCGTCGTGCCAAAATAATCCACACCCCTGGGAAAGGCCAAAGTGTACCAATTTCCAACGATATCAGAACAAACCAGGATCATGGCGCTCTCGTCCCGAGATCGCCTATGTGTGAATAGGGTTTATAGTATTTCCACGAGAAATTGGCGGGTGGGGTAGTGGCGGCTTAGAGGTCATTTTACAACCCCACCTTGTATTCCAACGTTGTCACCTGTTGTGGTATTTATACAAAATGTGTTGTTATGCTAAAATGAAACAAATAATTTAATATATGACCTTATTGGATTATCCAATTATTTAATTGTTTCATTTTAGCATAATAAATAGCTGACATTTTGTATAAATAGACATTTGACAACGTTGTATTCCAACGTTGTCAAGGGCTGAGCCACTACCCCACCCGCCAGTTTCTCATGGAAATATTATAGGAGTGGTTACTGTTCCCCCTTGAGCAAAGGGGATGGGGGGTGTGGTGTGTGAGGTCCTGGCAGTACTCAGAAAGAGTCTTGCTCTTGCTTGCTGGCGATTGCGAGTCCAACACATGACCAGTCCGTGGTGATATTCTCACTCCAGCCGTACTCAAAGGATCCGTCACCTGAGTTCCAAGCTTATTCGGGCAAGTTGGCTCGAATGTGCAGGGCTACCAACCCCGCTGAGTCATATAGATGGTAATGGTGGTCATTGTGATGAATGGCAGAGCGAGGGGTGCCGAAGTATTTCATCAGCTTAATCAGCTCTGTTAATCAAAATTAAAGATGTGCCGATTGTATCGGTATCGATATCGCCAATATCGGCTTTTATTTGTAGTATCGGTATCGGCAAGGTGAAAATATGACCGATACTCCGACACTTTTTATGCTTAGTATTTTACAGTGGATTTTTTTAGTGTAATCTTTTTTTTTTCAAATTACTATTAATTTTATAATTATCTCCTGGAAATCATTTTTTTCACACCTTACACTGAAGTATTTTATTTTCCAATTTCTGAAGTAAATTTTCTTTAAATTAAACGAAGAAAATTCTCAGCATGTTATTCATTATTCACACAGGCAGCTCATCAATTAAGCAAAACATTTGTTATTCCCGTATTCGTGGTATCGGCACATCCTTAGCAACTTTGTCAACTCAACAATATCAAGGTTATCAACTCCCTCATCCACACGCAAATATAATGTCCAGAAAAAATCGCATACAGAGATGAGGTCAAGGCAGGAAAGGAGTAAAAAAATCATCATCCATATAATACACTAAAAACATAATCAGCATATTAATTTTAGCAACAATCAACTTTATCAACTCTCTCAACTACAGGCGAATCAAACGTACAGAAAAAGTCGCATACAGAGCACCGATAATGGCAGAAAAGGAGTCAGAAATAATCACCCATATAAGAGACGCAATTACGTGACCAGCTGGACGGAAACCATGATGAGGCGTAAAGAGGAAAATTCTAAACAAATAAAAAGTTACGCAGCGCGACATTTTGTGTTGAACTTTTAACCCACGACGAGAGAGAGAGAGAGAGAGAGAGAGAGAGAGAGAGAGAGAGAGAGAGAGAGAGAGAGAGAGAGAGACCGGATTCTAATGATGGAAAAGTGATTTGAACTTTGTGAGACTGAGTTAGAGAGAGAGAGAGAGAGAGAGAGAGAGAGAGAGAGAGAGAGAAACAGACAGACAGACAGACAGACATAACTAGACAGACGAGACGTAAAGAGAAAGGTATTTAAATCATCCATCTCCTCATTTTACTTCTTATCTTTTTTCTTTATTTTTTTCACTCGCGTTCACTTCTCCATCTTATTTATTTCTCCATTCCTCGTTTATTTATTTATTTTCTTCCTTGTTCGTCATTCTCATTAAGATTCCTGGGAGGTTTCTGTTTATCTTTTTTACTGACAGACTGCTTTCTTTTATATTACATTTTTTTTATTATTATTATTAAGTCTGTTCTTGTTCTCTGGATTTTTTTTTTTTTTTTAGTTTTTTTTTCTATTCCATGTATGTTGCATTTTCCTGTCTTTGTAATGTGGGTTTTAATTTTGTCATTTTCTGTGTTTTTTTTTTTGTGTGTCTTTGTGTTTTCCTCCCACCTCTTTTTCCTCCCTTTCTTTTCATTCGTTTTCTCTTTCTCTCTCTTCTCATCCTGCCTCCTTTTCTCTCTCTCTCTCTCTCTCTCTCTCTCTCTCTCTCTCTCTCTCTCTCTCTCTCTCTCTCTCTCTCTCATCTCGGTCACCTTCACACTTTCACAAACTTGGTCCACCTGGCTGCTGCTGTCTTCCTTACCTGGGCCGCCCACCTGTTAATGAGAAGCAGGTGTGTGTCAAAGAGCGAAGTGGGTTGGTGTTGCTTCCCATTAAGTTCGGTGGAGTTCTCTTTTTTTTTCTTTCCTTTCTCCTACACTACAGCACTTTGTTTCTGGTGCGTGCAATGTGTTGGAATTTACCGTGTCCCTTTAGTATTCTTTATTTTCACGTTTCTCTTTTCCCTTTTTTTTTTTACACCTGTTTACCATTTGCAATTCTTGGCTTCCCTTTCTGTTCCTTCCTTCCCATCCTTCGCCACCGCCGTGTAAGACTTAATAATCAACTCGTCGGTCGTTGTGTTATCCCACTTTTCAATGCAAGAGCGTATTTCATCTTTCAGTTCATCTTTTTTGGCCTTACAAACGAAGACGATGTGGTGAAATGACGGTGAGGGGGTGATGAAGTGGAGTTGAAGTGGAGGTGAAGTTGGTGATGGAGCGACGATGAGGTAGTGGGTGAAGTGATGTTGAACCGGCGATGAAGGGATAAAGTGGTGATGAATTGGTGGTGAAGTGGTGATGAAGGGGTGGTGAAGTGGTGATGAAGGGGTGGTGAAGTGGCGATGAAGGGGTGGTGAAGTGGTGATGAAGGGGTGGTGAAGTGGTGGTGAAGTGGTGGTGAAGTGGTGGTGAAGTGGTGGTGAAGTGGTGGTGAAGTGGTGGTGAAGTGGTGGTGAAGTGGTGGTGAAGTGGTGGTGAAGTGGTGGTGAAGGGGTGGTGAAGTGGTGGTGAAGTGGTGATGAATTGGTGGTGAAGTGGTGGTGAAGTGGTGGTGAAGTGGTGGTGAAGTGGTGGTGAAGTGGTGGTGAAGTGGTGGTGAAGTGGTGGTGAAGTGGTGATGAATTGGTGGTGAAGTGGTGGTGAAGTGGTAATGAAGTGGTGGTGAAGTGGTGGTGAAGTGGTGGTGAAGGGGTGGTGAAGTGTTGATGAAGGGGTGGTGAAGTGGTGATGAAGGGGTGGTGAAGTGGTGATGAATTGGTGGTGAAGTGGTGGTGAAGGGGTGGTGAAGTGGTGGTGAAGTGGTGATGAAGTGGTGGTGAAGTGGTGGTGAAGTGGTGGTGAAGTGGTGGTGAAGTGGTGGTGGTGAAGGGGTGGTGAAGTGGTGGTGAAGTGGTGGTGAAGTGGTGGTGAAGTGGTGGTGAAGGGGTGGTGAAGTGGTGGTGCAGTGGTTGAAGTGGTTGGTGAAGTGGTGATGGTGGTGGTGGTGGTGAAGGGGTGGTGATGGTGAAGTGGTGGTGAAGTGGTGAAGTGGGTGGTGAAGTGAAGTGGTGGTGAAGGGGTGGTGAAGTGGTGGTGAAGGAATTGGTGAAGTGGTGATGAAGGGTGGTGAAGTGAGGTGGGTGAAGGGTGGTGAAGTGGTGATGAAGGGGTGGTGAAGTGGTGGTGAAGTGGTGATGAAGGGGTGGTGAAGTGGTGGTGAAGTGGTGATGAAGGGGTGGTGAAGTGGTGATGAAGGGGTGGTGAAGTGGTGGTGAAGTGGTGGTGAAGGGGTGGTGAAGTGGTGGTGAAGTGGTGATGAAGGGGTGGTGAAGTGGTGATGAAGGGGTGGTGAAGTGGTGATGAAGGGGTGGTGAAGTGGTGATGAAGGGGTGGTGAAGTGGTGATGAAGGGGTGGTGAAGTGGTGATGAAGTGGTGGTGAATTGGTGATGTAGTGGTGATGAAGTGTAGAATATTCCCTTCCCTTGAACCTAACCTGAGGAATTGGAGCATGAATGGCGGCAACACACACACACACACACACACACACACACACACACACATTCTCTCTCTCTCTCTCTCTCTCTCTCTCTCTCTCTCTCTCTCACACACATCTGCTCACTCAACCGTTTCGTGGCTTCATATGTGTAGCGCGGTCACCTGCATGGTTGGGTGGATGCAGGCATGGATGACTGGCAAGCTGTGTTCATATGTGGGTGAGTGGGGAGGTGGTTGTATGTGCGTGGATGAGGAGACGAGTGTTTGGACTATGGAAGTGGATGAATGGAAAAATATGTGGATTTGTGGATGAATAGGTATGGGATGTTTGTGTGGATGAATGAAAAGGTGTTTGTATGTGTGGATGAAGAAATGGATGTTTCGTCAATGTATGTGGGTGAATGGAGTGGTAAATGGATGTGTTTGGTTTTGTGTGTAGTTGAAGAAATGGATGTTCGGACTGAATGTGGATGACTAGAATGATGGTTGGATTGGTGGATGAAGAAATGGATGTATGGACTGAATGTGGATGACTAGAATGATGGTTGGATTGGTGGATGAGGAAATGGATGTATGGACTGAATGTGGATGACTAGAATGATGGTTGGATTGGTGGATGAAGAAATGGATGTATGGACTGAATGTGGATGATTAGAATGATGGTTGGATTGGTGGATGAGGAAATGGATGTTTGGACTGAATGTGGATGATTAGAATGATGGTTGGATTGGTGGATGAGGAAATGGATGTATGGACTGAATGTGGATGATTAGAATGATGGTTGGATTGGTGGATGAGGAAATGGATGTTTGGACTGAGTGTGGATGATTAGAATGATGGTTGGATTGGTGGATGAAGAAATGGATGTATGGACTGAGTGTGGATGAAGAAATGGGTGTTTGAATTGTGTTTGTGGATGAGTGGAAAGGTGAATGGATGTGTTTGGAATTGTGGATGAAGAAATAGATGTTTCGAATGTGTTTGAGGATGAATGGAAAGCTGTTTGGATTTGCTTGTGGATGAAGAAATAGGGGCTTGAACTGTCTATGTGGATGACTAAGAATAGGCATCTGTGTTTGAATGCATGAGTGATGAGTGGATACATGAATGAACGTTTAACTGATAGATAGATTTAGGACTGGGAAGGTTTATATATATCATGGTAAGTGAATAAACAGATAGATAAATGAATAGATGCCTTAGTAAACACACTGATAACATATACACATACATACATAAATACATACATACATACATACACACATACATTCAGTCATAGCGAGCTGAATTACTACTGCCTCTAAATCTATATACGTCTTGTAATGCAAATAGAGAAATGAATAGTTGATTGTTAGCTTGAGAAGATTAGATATAACGCTACGATGAAGATAGATAGATAGATAGATAGATAGATAGATAGATAGATAGATAGACAGAGTAAAAGTTGAGGAAGAGGCAAAGGGAAAGGGCTAGAAAGAATAGGAGAGAGGAAAATGAATAAGAGAGCAAAAGGGAAAGAAGGAAACATGGAAGAGGAGAAAGATAGATAGATAGAGTGGAAAAAAAGAAAGAGGAATGGGAAAGGAGAAGGAAGAAGAAGAGGAGAGAGGAAAACGGATAAAAAGAGAGGAAAGAGGAAAGGGAAATATGGAAGAGGAGATAGATAGATAGATAGATAGACAGATATATAGAGTAAAAAAAAGGAAAAGGGAAAAGGAAAGGACAAGGAAGAAGAAGAGGAAGGAAAACGGATAAAAAGAGAGGAAAGAGGGAAGGGAAATATGGAAGAGGAGATAGATATATAGCTAGATAGATAGATAGATAAATAGATAGAGTAAAAGAAAAGGAAGAGGGAATGGAAAAGGACAAGGAAGAAGAAGAGGGAGGAAAACGGATAAAAAGAGAGGAAAGAGGAAAAGGAAATATGGAAGAGGAGAAAGATAGATAGATAGATAGATAGATAGATAGATAGATAGATAGATAGATAAATAGATAGATAAAGTAAAAGAAAAGGAAGAGGGAAAGGGAAAGGAGAAGGAAGAAGAAGAGGGAGGAAAACGGATAAAATGAGAGGAAAGAGGAAAGTGAAATATGGAAGAGGAGATAGATAGATAGATATATAGATAGATAGAGTAAAAGAAAAGGAAGAGGGAAAGGGAAAGGACAAGGAAGAAGAGGAGAGAGGAAAACGGATAATAAGAGAGGAAAGAGGAAAGGAAAATATGGAAGAGGAGAAAGATAGATAGATAGATAGATAGGTGGAGGGTAGCGTGTTTGTCTTGAGCGGTGTGCAGGTAAATTGATTGATGAATGTTACCTGTGTGGAGGGTCGCTTAGATATCATGGTGGGCAGGTAAGGTCAAGCCGCGTCTCAGGTGTTGGGGAAACCAGGTGAGCAATTAGTGTGTGCGTGCTTGTGTGTGTGTGTGTGGGTGTGTGGGTGTGTGTGTGTGGTGACAGGTGGTGTTTTTTTGCGGTTAATTGGTGATTGTTTGAGGTGAGGCAGGTGTGTGTGAGAGAGAGAGAGAGAGAGAGAGAGAGAGAGAGAGAGAGAGAGAGAGAGAGAGAGAGAGAGAGAGAGAGATAACAATGTTTATACCACTTTTTACAAATACTTTTTTGTCTCCTATTTTATCGCTTTTTATTTACAATCTAAAAATAGCATCAGATGTAGGAGAATAAATGCCTCGCGCTAAACTTGATAACATAATGTCAGTAAATATCAATAATCAGTAAAAAAGTGGTAAAAATATTAAACGATATTCTCTGCAAGTCCACTCACCGAAATTACTTTATTTTCTTTAACAATCGAGTTTTATATATCGTGTAACATTTGTACAATCACTGATCAGTCCAATGGTGTCAACAAAACTCGTCTGTCTTGTGTCACAGCGGAGCCAAGTAAAGAAAGGTAAATAAATATTTCTGCACCTAGATTTCTGTGCTGGGCGGCGGGGATGTCAGACGCCCCACTGCCAACACCCAACCAGTAGCGTCTTTACTTAAGGGGTTATTACACTGGGCAAATTTTCCGTGGATCTTCAGTCAAACCACGATTTCCGCTGGCGTGGTTCTCATATTTCCGTGGTTTTCTGACGTGTCCACGATCTTCCAAAGCTACGGTAGATTTCACCGAAGGACGGCGGTATTACTAACCATCATCATCATCAGCAATAACAAGAAACAAATGAGAACCACGCCAGCGGAAATTGTAGTTTGACTGAAGATCCACGAACAATTTGTCCAGTGTAATAGCCCCTTTGGAATAGGAGCTCGGTAACCACCTTAAAGGGAATGGACTTTAGTTGCATTGATTAAAACGATAATTCTCTTGTCTTTCGCAGTAAAAGAAATGGATAAAATAAGCTTACCTATTAACTGTCACATTATGTAAAAGTTATCATCACAAAATTACACCAAATAAAACAGCGAAATATTTCCTTATATAGGCAGAAACGCGCTTGAGAGAGAGAGAGAGAGAGAGAGAGAGAGAGAGAGAGAGAGAGAGAGAGAGAGAGAGAGAGAGAGAGAGAGAGAGAGAGAGAGAGAGAGAGAGAGAACAAGCAAGCAAGGTAACACACTAATTATCACACCTTTCATCATCCAGCCAGGTAGATTCAACACTCTAATTTCCTCCAAGTAACTTAAACGCGAAAGGAACCAACGACCAAGCTCTCGTGACACAACAGATTAAAACACCTCCTCCTCCTCCTCCTCTTCCTCCTCCTCCTCCTCCTACTTCTGCTTCCTTCCCTCCTCTTTTCTTCTCGTCCCGTTTAAGAAGTTTTCTCGTAAGTATTGGGCTGAAAAATAGTCCTTGCAGTTTTTCCTCATGAATCTTCAGAAACAGGAATATTGAGATGGATCGCGGCGCAGAGAGAGAGAGAGAGAGAGAGAGAGAGAGAGAGAGAGAGAGAGATGTGAGTTAAAGGGATTACATACAGACAGACGCACAGACAGATACAGTTAGAATGATTGATGTACAGACAAACAAAGAGGAAGGCAGACGGATGGCTAGAGACAGAAAGACAGACAGACAGACAGACAAAATAAAGAAATGAATAGATAAAATAATAATAATGATGATGATAATAATAATAATAATAATAATAATAATAATAATAATAATAATAATAATAATAATAAAAGTAATAGTTATGCTCTTTTCATTTTCTTCCATCTTGCTTTCCTTTCCTCTTTTCTCCCTTTCCTCCTTTCTCCTCCTTTCTCTCAAAACATAACTCTCTCTCTCTCTCTCTCTCTCTCTCTCTCTCTCTCTCTCTCTCTCTCTCTCTCTCTCTCTCTCTCTCTCTCTCTCTCTCTCTCTCTCTCTCATCAGACTGTTTGGGCGATGAATGGCTTTCTCCGCTTTTCTCTCCTCTCTTTCAATTCCTTCAAATTTTGTACAACTTGCAGACGAAACTGGTTCATGAATTCCCGCCTCGGCTCTCGGGGCCTCCAACACCCGGCCGCCGCGAGATATGGACTGCTGGGTGGCTGAGTGGATGGCTGGATGACTGGCTGGCTGAGTGTCTGGCTGAGTGGGTGGCTGGATGACTGGCTGGCTGAGTGTCTGGCTGAGTGGGTGGCTGGATGACTGGCTGGCTGAGTGTCTGGCTGAGTGGGTGGCTGGATGACTGGCTGGCTGAGTGGATGGCTGAGTGGGTGGCTGGATGACTGACTGGCTGAGTGTCTGGCTGAGTGGGTGGCTGGATGACTGGCTGGCTGAGTGGCTGGCTGAGTGGCTGGCTGGATGACTGGCTGGCTGAGTGTCTGGCTGAGTGGGTGGCTGGATGACTGGCTGGCTGAGTGGATGGCTGAGTGGGTGGCTGGATGACTGACTGGCTGAGTGGCTGGCTGAGTGGCTGGCTGGATGACTGGCTGGCTGAGTGGATGGCTGAGTGGGTGGCTGGATGACTGGCTGGCTGAGTGGATGGCTGAGTGGGTGGCTGGATGACTGACTGGCTGAGTGGCTGGCTGAGTGGCTGGCTGGATGACTGGCTGGCTGAGTGGATGGCTGAGTGGGTGGCTGGATGACTGGCTGGCTGAGTGGATAGCTGAGTGAGTGGTTGAATTGGTTGACTGAATGAATAGATGGATGCCTGGATGATAGGAAGAGGTTTGGAGACTGGATGAATGACTGACTGGCTGAGTGGATGACTGAGTGAATAGGTAACTGGCTGACTGAATTACTGGCTGGCTGAGTGACTGCATTTCTGGCTTCCCGGATGAATGGATGGCTTAATGATTAGCTGATTAGAAGCATGAATACCTGGATGAACGAATGGATGCGTGAATGTATAGATGGATGAAAGGATGTGGGAATGGCTGAAAGGCTAACTGGCTGGCTGAATAGAAGTGAATTGATGGATGAATGGGTGACTGGCTGAATGAAAAGCTAGTTGGATGGCAGCAGGGTTAAAGGAGATGATGGCCTGAATGGCTTGTTGGTTGAGTCTGGTTGGTTATATACGCGGATGGTTGAAAGGGTAGGTGGGTGAGTGTGTGTCTTGGTGGATGGTAGGGTGACTGAGTGGTTGGCTGACTGGCTGATGGATGACTGACTGACTGACTGACTGACTTTTAATTTTTCTTGTTCTTTTTT
>NC_066550.1:6909394-6961894 GCF_024679095.1 Eriocheir sinensis | reverse complement strand
AGGAGGAGGATGTGGGCGTGGAAGTAGAAGAGGAGGAGAGGGAAGTGGTAGAGGAGGAGAAAGAGGAGGAGGAGTAGGGGAAAGAGGAGGAGGAGGAGGAGGAGAATCGTAACACAGGACAATATGGAAGAAAAAAAATAGTAAGAAGAAAAGGAGGAGGGAGGAAACATGGAAACATAGAAGGAAGAAGAGGAAGAAGAGCGGGTGAGGAAGAGGAGAAGAATTATAATACAGAAAATGGAAAAAAAGAAAGAAAAAAACATAATATAAGGAGTAGGAAGAAGAGGAGACTGAAGGAAACGAGGAAACTTAAGAGATGGAGAAGGAAGAGGGGGAGGAGAAGGAAAACAGGGGAAGGAAGAGGGGGAGGAAGAGGGGGAGGAGAAGGAGGACAGGGGAAGGAAGAGGAGGAGGAGGGAGACAGGGGAAGGAAGAGGAGGAGGAGAAGGAGGACAGGGGAAGGAAGAGGAGGAGGAGAAGAGGCAAAGTAATACAGTGAATGGAAGGAAGGAAAAACATACTCAGGAATGGAAATAAGAGGAGAATGAAGGAAACGTGGGAACATGGAATAGCAGGCAACTGATCATTTATTAACTCTACGAGACTGACTGTTGTAGTGACCCAGTCTTTAACGTATGTGCATCTCAGTTCGCTTGTTTGAAAAGCCTCTCGCCGAACTTGTTGGGTCTCTCATGGACTGTTTTCTGACCCCTTGTGATAGTTTACCGATCTTTTGCACAACGAACGGGATAGTCACCCATGAATATCAGGTTAATCTTCTCTGTGCCTTTCCTTACCCTTCCCTTCCTTTCCCTTCCCTTCCTTTCCCTTCCCTTCCTTTCATTTCCTTCATTCTTTTCCTTCCTTCCTTCCTTCCTTTCCTTCCTTCCTTCCCTCCATTCCTTCCTTCCTTCCTTTCCTTCCTTCCTTTCCTTCCCTTCCTTTCCCTTCCCTTCTCTACCCTTCCCTTCCTTTCCCTTCCCTTCCCTTCCCTTCCCTTCCCTTCCCTTCCTTACCCTTCCCTTCCTTACCCTTCCCTTCCTTTCCCTTCCCTTCCTTTCCCTTCCCTTCCTTTCCCTTCCCTTCCTTTCCCTTTCCTTCCCTTCCCTTCCCATCCCTTCCCTACCCTTCCCTTCCTTTCCCTTCTCTTCCTTACCATTCCCTTTCTTACCCTTCTCTTCCTTACCCTTCCCTTCCTTACCCTTCTCTTCCTTATCCTTCCCTTCCTTACCCTTCACAACCTTACCCTTCTCTTCCCTTCCTTACCCTTCCTTCCTTTCCTTCTTCCTTCCTTACCCTTCTCTTCACCTTCTCTTCCTTACCCTTCTTCCTTACCTTCTCTTCCTTACCCTTCCTTCCCTTCCTTTCCTTCTCTTCCTTACCTTCTTCCTTACCCTTCTCTTCCTTACCCTTCTCTTCCTTACCCTTCACTTCCTTACCCTTCTCTTCCTTCCTTCCTTCCTTCTCTTCCTTCCTTCCTTCCTTTCCTTCTACCCTTCCTTCTTCCTTCTTCCTTCTCCTTCCTTCCTTCCTTCTTCCTTCTCTTCCTTACCCTTCCTTCCCTTCTCTTCCTTACCCTTCCTTCCCTTCCTTTCCTTCCTTCCTTACCCTTCCTTACCCTTCCCTTCCTTACTCCTTCTCTTCCTTACTCTTCCTTCCTTACCCTTCCCTTCCTTATCTTCCTTACCCTTCTCTTCCTTACCCTTCTCTTCCTTACCCTTCTCTTCCTTACCCTTCTCTTCCTTACCCTTCTCTTCCTTACCCTTCCCTTCCTTACCCTTCTCTTCCTTACCCTTCTCTTCCTTACCCTTCCCTTCCTTACCCTTCCCTTCCTTACCCTTCTCTTCCTTACCCTTCTCTTCCGTCCCCTTCGCTTCCTTCATTCTCTTCCTTCCTTCTCTTCCTTCCCTTCCTTACCCTTCCCTTCCTTACCCTTCTCTTCCTTACCCTTCTCTTCCTTACCCTTCCCTTCCTTACCCTTCCCTTCCTTACCATTCCCTTCCTTACCCTTCTCTTCCTTACCCTCTTCCTTCCTTCACCTTCTCTTCCTTACCCTTCCCTTCCTTACCCTTCCCTTCCTTACCCTTCTCTTCCTTACCCTTCCCTTCCTTACCCTTCCCTTCCTTACCATTCCCTTCCTTACCCTTCTCTTCCTTACCCTTCTCTTCCTTACCCTTCTCTTCCTTACCCTTCTCTTCCTTACCCTTCTCTTCCTTACCCTTCCCTTCCTTACCATTCACTTCCTTACCCTTCACTTCCTTCTCTTCCTTCTTCCTTACCCTTCTCTTCCTTTACCTTCTCTTCCTTACCCTTCCTTCTTACCTTCCTTCTCTTCCTTACCCTTCCTTCCTTACCTTCCTCTTCTCTTCCTTACCCTTCTCTTCCTTAACCTTCCCTTCCTTACCCTTCTCTTCCTTACCCTTCTCTTCCTTACCCTTCCCTTCCTTACCCTTCTCTTCCTTACCCTTCTCTTCCTTACCCTTCTCTTCCTTACCCTTCTCTTCCTTACCCTTCCCTTCCTTACCCTTCCCTTCCTTACCCTTCCCTTCCTTACCATTCCCTTCCTTACCCTTCTCTTCCTTACCCTTCCCTTCCTTACCCTTCCCTTCCTTACCCTTCCCTTCCTTACCCTTCCCTTCCTTACCCTTCCCTTCCTTACCCTTCCCTTCCTTACCCTTCCCTTCCTTACCCTTCTCTTCCTTACCATTCCTTTTCTTCCCTTCCCTTTCCTTTCCCTTCCTTCCCTTCCCTTTCCTTTCCTTACCCTTCCCTTCCTTAGCCTTCCCTCTCCTTACCGTTTCCTTCTTTACCCTTCCCTTCCCTTTCCCTTCCCTTCCCTACCCTTTCCTTCCCTTCCCTTTCCTTTCCTTCCCTTCTCTTCCTTACCCTTCCCTTCCTTTCCCCTCCCTTCCCTACCCTTTCCTTCCTTACCCTTCCCTTCCTTACCCTTCCCTTCCGTACCCATCCCTTCCCTTCCCTTCCTTACTCTACCCTTCCCTTTCCTTTCATTCCCTTCCTTACCCTTCCCTTCCTTACCCGCCCCTTCCCTTTCCTTACCCTTCCCTTCCTTACCCATCCCTTCCTTACCCTTCCCTTTCGTCGTAATGGGATCCCGATTTGCCTGTTTGATAAACCTCTTGTTGAAATTGCTGGGTCTCTCTCATGGACTGTTTTGTGACCCCTAGTGATAGTTTTACCCTGCTTCTGCACAACGAACGGGAATGTCACCTATGAAATCCTAGTTAATCTTCCCTGTAACCTTGGGAAATAGTAATGGGAACCCGATATGTTGAAGAATACGAACCTTAACCTATTCCTCGTGCGTTTCTATTACCTTGAGAACAGATCAAAGCTCCTTCTGTGTATGGGAACGTTGATTTTTCTCCTCGCAAGAAACAGCAATCAGTGGTGCTTTAAAAGAGCTGATCGCTTTCCCATCAACTATTTCTGCAGTAAGTTTGTCCCAGTGATGGATGACTCGACTCGAAAAAAATGGTGGAGAAGGAGGAGGAAGGGAAGGAGGAAGAGGAGACGGAAGAAGAGAAGGAGGAGGAGAAGGAGGAGAGGAAGGAGGGAGAGGAGACGGAAGAAGCGAAGGAGGAGGAGGAGGAGAGGAGGAGGAGAAGGAGGAGGGGAAGGAGGGAGAGGAGACGAAAGAAGAGGAGTACAAAAAAGTACAAAGGAAAGCAAACAGCAACAGACCTCTTGGTCCTAACTAGGCTGTTTGTTGTTGTTACCATCTACTCTAATCTACGAGTCAGAGACACAGGACAGCAAAGGTGAAGGCTCCTCCCCTCCCACCAGTCCCTCCAGCCGAGGCTGGCACGAAAAGGAAGAATACCATGTAGTATAGAAAAACTACAATGGAATTTTACACGACAACTAAGCTAACACTACTTTCTGTTAGACCCAAGGTAAATATAGTCTACCGACAGGTAAAATCGTCCCCCCAAATGCTGGCTCTAAATTTGCGCTTCTGAGTGCGGGTGTGTGTGCCGTCAGAGCGTGGGTAGGAGGAGAGGTTCCAGAGCTAACAGCGGCTCAGTCTCGGACTTGACCTCGTGACGTGCAGTGGCTTGCTGGACGTGCATAGGGAACTTCTCTACACACATACGGCACATACAGCATGTGACAAGAGGCAAAAAAAAAAATTGTATACCAATTCTGTAGACAATGAAAAGAATAAATAACCTGCTCGACACAGAAATAAATCAAGATAACGGGGAGCTCCGTTGAATGATGAAGCTCACCCACGTCCAAGACCCAGACCTATACCACTCTTTGACGTCACGGGTATGGGCGGAGTTTTGTACCTTGCCTGCGCGAGGGAGGGGGGATGATTTTACCTGTCGGTAGACTATATTTACCTTGGTTAGACCGGAGCAAAATAGCGGATGTTCGGGTTAGCTTTTAAATATTTGTCTAGTTGGTTTTTGAACGTGCAAATAGTTTCGCTTTCGACGACGTTTTGAGGCAGACCATTCCATACATTGATGACACGGTTGAAGAAGTGTTTTGATTCATATGAGTTGAAACGCTTCCTCGTAGTTTTGTATCCATTGTTTCTTGTTACAATTGATTGAGAGACTAAAATAATCATGAACAGTAACGTTGTCGAGTCCCTTGAACATTTTAAACACTTCTATAAGGTCACCTCTTAGCCTGCGCTTTGATAAGCTAAATAAGTTCAGTTCTTTAAGTCTGTCTTCGTACGGTTTGTTTCGCAGTCTAGGGATCATTTTAGTAGCTCGACGTTGCACCCTCTCGAGTCTATTTATATCTTTTCTGTAATAGGGAGACCAAAACTGAACGCAATACTCAAGATGTGGACGAACTAACGAATTGTACAGTGTCAATATTACTTTTTCTGATTTGTGTTCAAATGTACGACCAATAAATCAGATCAGTTTTTGTCAGTTTTTACTACTTCTGTGAAATGTTGACTCGGTTTAAGATCGTTCGAAATTATTACTCCAAGATATTTTTCTTTGCTGGCTTCAAAAAGTCGCACTCCGTTAATTTGATAATGAATACGATCGTTGTTGAATCCGATATCCATAACCTTGCACTTTTCAATATTGAAATTAATTTGTCATGTTCATGCCCAACTACTTAAACGTTCAAGATCAGCTTGGTAGTGTTCTTTATCCATTGTCGTAGTGACTCTGCTGGCTATTTTTGTGTCGTCGGCAAATTTCGATATTTTACACGATAGCCCCTCGTCAATGTCATTCACGTACACTAAAAACAGAACAGGTCCCAACACCGAGGAGGAGGAGGAGGAGGAGGAAGGGAAGGAGGAAGAGGAAACGGAAGAAGAGAAGGAGGAGAAGGAGAAGGAGGGGAATGAGGGAGAGGAGACTGAAGAAGAGAAGGAGGAGAAGGAAAACGAGGGAGATTTAAATAAAGGAGAGGGAAGGGAGGAAGAAAATAAAGAAGAGGAAACAGAAGAAAAGCATAGGGATAAGGGGTAGGAGGATGCACAGGTAGACTTAAACTAAGATAGAGGGAAACAGGTTGACTGAAACACAGATTGAGTAAAACATAGATACTTGAAACAAAGGGAAAGTGAAACAGACAGGTTGATTAGAGGACATTGAAACATAGACTAAAGCACAGGTAAAATGAGACATATAAAAAACAAAGCTAAAGTTAAACATACAAGTTGATTGAAACACTGAAACTTTGGTCATTTTTTCTCTTCATATTTTCCCCGTCAAGAAACAAGTAGACTAAAACACAGGTAAGATGAAGCACAGGTAGAATAACACATAGATAATTGAAACAAAGCTGAAATGAAATAGACAGGTTGATTGGAACACACTAAAACATAGATAGACAGAAGCACACGGAAACTGAAGCAATGGTGGTTTGAAACAGGTAGAATGAAACATAGATACTTGAAACAAAGCTAATGTGAAACAGACAGGTAGACACTGAAACATAGGTAGACAGAAACACAAGTAGAATGAACACAGGTAAACTAAATCACATGTATGATGAAACACGTACTTGAAACAAAGATGAAGGGAAACATGCAGGTTGATTGGAACACACTGAAACACAGGCAGAATGAAACAGATAATTGAAACCGAATTAAAGTGGAACAGACAGGAGGTTGGATGAAACACACTAACAGAAGCAAAATGAAACAGATACTTGAAACAGCGGTAAAGTGGAGCAGACAGGTTGACTGGAACACACTGAAACACAGGCAGAATGAAACAGATACTTAAAACAGGTAAAGTGGAACAGACAGGTTGATTGGATCACACTGAAACACAGGCAGAATAAAACAGGTACTTGGAACAGAGGTAAAGTGGAACAGAGAGGCTGATTGAAACGCACTGAAACACGGGTCACCCCCCCCCCCTCCCCCACCCCCCACCCCCCGCACATTTTCCCCACCGAGGCACAAGGGAACGCACTCCGCCTCGGCCCGAAACGTTTGCTAAATACCAATACGGCGAGGAGAGGGCAAAAAATAGTTCATCATGTCGTGTTAATTAATGTTTTTCTTCGGACAAATGGGATTCCTCACAGCGTTTGCTCGGCATGTCTGAAATTAATACAAAAAAAAGACTCATACCTGCGCTTCCTCATATCCGTACTTAATTAAAGGAGAAAAAGGTATTGTGTTTGCTTGTATGATTTCTTTTTTTATTATTTAATGGAAAGAAACGTTTATTGCTGCGTTGAATTGTCCTCTATTTTTTTTCTTGTTTTTTGTGTTATGAAATTTTAATCTTATTTTCATCCGACCAATAAAATGCTGTCGTAGTAACACTTTTATATCCGAGTTGAGTTTTATTGTTCCTGGAAATGTCAATAAGAAAAAGGTTTGTTATATAGCATTTTTTGTTGTATTTTATTCTCCTCCGATCAGAACAAAGAAAAAATGTAATGGCAATATCTGTGTAGCTTTTTTTATTCTTTATTTTATTTTTTTACGAAAGCATAGAAAAAGATTTGTCACATAATATTTCTGGTAAAATCATTTCTCTTTACACCAGAGGAAAGGAGAAATTCATACACGTTCACGGTGACACAATATATTTTAGTTTTTTTGTGTATCTTTTGACGACGAGAAAGAAAGCCCATCAAACTAACATTTTTATCATATATATGTTGCTGAGGGAATAATCACCGCGTTGCCTCAGTGTTCAGCGCCGTCTCACACTTCTCACAAATATCAACCAAAAAAATAAATAAAAAAGAACAAACATTAAAAAAAAACGATATTTATGTGGAAATTACAAAAACACGAAATTTGGATGTTTTTTTGCCTCAGTGTTCAGCTTCGTCTCACACTTCCTACTTACCTTAGTGTATGAGGCGTCTAGAAAGGGAAGCAAATACTAATTATTCTGGTGGGAAACTCATCAAAAAATAATATACTGAAACAAATTTAAATATGAAAAGACATACGAATGAAAAAATACGAATAATTAAACATCTTATTTTAACTCAATGTAAGGAATTCATCTTGAGAAGTAAATAAAAAGAGGTATGATCAGAGATAAAAGATGATACAGAAAATAATATATATAAATCAATGTAGTAAAATATGGGGAGGCGGTGGCTGAATCGACAGAGTAACAGCACCGCGTTCAGGAGGACGCGAGTTCAATCCCCGCCCGGTGCCACCAAGCTGAGATTTTTCAGCCGCCGCCGAATGGCTTAAAACTACCCACATGCTGTCCAGAAGACCACCTATCAACCCGGACTCTAGATTCTAGGATTAAAGATGAGCTCCGGGAGGGCAGCATGAGCCAATGCAAGATGGCGCCACTATAAACACTCGCCTGCGCCAGAACGGGCTGGGCCGACCATCAGGACCCACCGGGAAGAAGCCTTGGGCCGACCATCAGGCCCCACCGGGAAGAAGCTTACCGGCGCTATAGGCCGCGACGTAAAAAAAAAAAAAAAATGAGGTAAATAACCATTATATTAGAATTTGCCAAAACAAAAAATATATGTAGATAAATACTATACCCTTAACATTACAGGCAAGAAACTCACCCCAAATATCAAATAAAAAAATAAAAACAAGAACAAACATAAAAAAAACTGCGATATTTATGTGGAAATGAATTACAAAAACACGAAATTTAGATACATTTTTTTTACTACGGCTGAGAGAGAGAGAGAGAGAGAGAGAGAGAGAGAGAGAGAGAGAGAGAGAGAGAGACACACACACAAAGACCCAAAACACACTCATTCAAAAAAAAAAAATAAGCTCACCTCATTTTTCAACAATAAGTAAAAAGTATAAAAGCGAAAATAATATGAATGAACACGTACTTTTTTTTATACATAAGAGAAAAATGTTTTTACTCGTTATAAATGGAGAGAGAAAGTAAGACAAATGGGTTAGAGTTTCACATGCATTTCGCTTTTTTGTGTATATATATATTTTTTTTCTTTCCTTTTTTTATTTATGTCGTCAGCGCAATAGTTTATGTAATTTGTTGCTTGCACTGCGCATTGTATTTATTTTCCCTCCTGCAAATTATTTTTCCCTAGTGTAATTTCCTGGTTTTCTCTTTTTTTCTCTTCTTTTTTAGTGGGGTTTTTTTTTTTGTGTGTGTTTTTAGTTTATGCTTTTTCCTCTCGCTATGTTTTTTTTTCTGTTTTATATTTTCTGTTTTTCTTTAGGGAGTCTAGTTAAATGGAAAGTGATATTGTGTGCTTGTCTGTTAACACACACACACACACACACACACACACACACACAGTCACAAACACACACCCACACACCCACACACTCACACACGCACACACACACATACACAGTCACATACACACACACACACACACTCACACACACACACATACACACACACACACGTCACCAAGAGTTCTCGTAACTTAGGCCATCGAGACGGAAATTTAAAACGAGAGAGAGAGAGAGAGAGAGAGAGAGAGAGAGAGAGAGAGAGAGAGAGAGAGAGAGAGAGAGAGAGAGAGAGAGAGAGAGAGAGAGAGAGAGAAACTTTAGCAATGTGTGTATGAGTTTGAGAAGGACAGATTTGTAGGCTTATATCCATCCAGAGAGAGAGAGAGAGAGAGAGAGAGAGAGAGAGAGAGAGAGAGAGAGAGAGAGAGAGAGAGAGAGAGAGAGAGAGAAACTTTAGGAATGTGTGTATGAGTTTGAGAAGGACAGATTTGTGGGCTTATATCCATCCAGAGAGAGAGAGAGAGAGAGAGAGAGAGATTTACATAGATTTACATAGAAAATCAGACCACACAGACCCCATGGTCCAGACTAGGTGGTCTGTCCTTAAACCTAAGTGATTTTACATTAATCAGATGGCTCCAAAACGTTGCTTTTCTACTCTAGTTAATATTAAGTTCAAGGAAGTGACGGTCGAGCTTGTTTTTAAAGGAGTCAATCGTGTTACACTGGACCACTGACGGTGGGAGCTTATTCCATTCTCGCACTACAACGTTGGTGAAGAAAAATTTGGTGCAGTCTGAATTTACTTGTCTACATTTGAGTTTTGTGCCATTATTCCTCGTTCGCAAAGTGTCATCGATCATAAACAATTTTGTTCTGTCTACATTCGTGAAACCATTAAGTATTTTAAAACATTCGATGAGTTTTCCTCGGAGGCGACGTTTCTCAAGAGAGAACATGTTAAGGGTGGAAAGCCTTTCTTCGTAGGATTTGTTGCGCAAGGAAGGGATCATTTTTGTTGCTCGACGCTGAACACCTAGTTTAGCAATGTCGTTTGCATGGTGGGGAGACCAAAACTGTACCGCATATTCCAAGTGGGGTCTGACTAAACTACTGTAGAGCGGAAGTGTTACATCTTTATTCTTGAATAAAAAGTTTCTTTTAATGAAGCCCAACATTCTGTTCGCTTTATTTGCTGCATCGATGCATTGATGTGAGAATTTGAGGTTTGACGCGATTTTAATCCCCAGGTCCTTAACGCATTGAACGCTTGTGAGTTTAACGCCGCGTATTTCGTAATCGAACTTCTTATTTTTTGTTCCAACTTGAAGGACCTGGCACTTGTCTACGTTAAAGGGCATCTCCCATTTATCCGACCAAGCTGAAATTTTGTGCAAATCCTCTTGGAGGCTTTGCCTGTCTTCGTCAATGAGAACCGAGTTGCCAATCTTTGTGTCGTCTGCAAATTTACTAATGCGATTATTGAGTCCAACATCCACGTCGTTGATGTAAATAATGAAAAGCACTGGGCCAAGAACCGAACCCTGAGGGACGCCACTAGTGACCGGCGCCCACTCTGAGTTAAATCCGTCAATCACAACTCTTTGTTGTCTGTTGCTCAACCAATTCGCGATCCATTGGTTTACTTGACCATCAATGCCTATTTGCTTTAGTTTATAAAGTCATTTATGATGTGGGACTTTATCAAACGCTTTCTGGAAATCAAGATAGACTACGTCCACTGATTTGGTTACGTCATAAATTGAGAAGAGATCGTTATAAAAGGTCAGTAGGTTTGACAGGCAGGATCTTTTGTTACGGAAACCATGTTGTGAATCCCCAATTAATGAGTGGCTTTCGAGGTAACTCACAATTTTGTCTCTAATTATGCTCTCGAGTAGCTTACCTACAATTGAAGTTAGACTAATGGGTCGGTAGTCACCTGGTATTTTTTTGTCTCCTTTCCTAAAAAATCGGTGTCACGTTAGCCTTTTTCCAATCCGAAGGGACGATGCCTTGTCGCAAGGACATATTGAATACGGTAGTGAGGGAGGAGAGTATTTCGCTCTTTGTTTCTTTAAGCAGTATAGGATATACTTTGTCGGGTCCGGGACTTTTATTTGTTTTAAGTGAATGGAGAGCTTTAAGGACTTCATCGGTTGTTATTTCAAAATTAGGCAATGCATGCTCGAGATTTACAATAGTACTGGTGTTGGTGGTAGCGAGAGGAAGACTGTTAGTATTAAACACCGAGGAAAAGTAATTGTTTAAGAGGTTTGCAGTGTGTTGGCTGTCAGTCACTAGTGCACCGTCGCTGAGAGAGAGAGAGAGAGACTTGTTAATTACGGCAGCATCCATTTGTCTCTCCTTTTTGCCTGCCATTTAAGAAAGCGAGTTTTCATAGACAAAATAAAAATAAAGATGAAAGAAAAAAAACTGCGCCATGCCATTTCCACCTGAATCCCTGCCACGATAATGATTAAAGGTGAATAAGGGAAGGCAGAAAGCCAAGGGGACATAGCCTCAGTGTGCAGCTCCGTCACCTTTTCCGTTTCTGAGTTCTGTCCCAACTTTTCACTTTTCCTTCTCTTCTCAGTTTTTTCTTCTAACTTTTATCTCTTCCTTTTCTTCCTTTTCATTTTCTTCTCCTAACTTTTCCCTCTTCCTTTTCTTCCTTCTCCCTTTCCTATCCTAACTTTTCCCTCCCCCCTCTCTTCCTTCTCACCTTATTCTCCTTACTTTTTCCTTTTCCTTCCCTTCCTTCTCTCTCTCCATTCCTTTCCTTCTTTTTTTCCTTCCTTTCCTCCATTTTTATTATTCATATTCACTCATTTCCTTTCCTTTTCGTTCCTTTCCTCCTTCTGTCCTTCTCTTCCTTCTCTATTTTTTATTTCATTCTTTTCCCACCTTCCTTTCCTCTTTCCTTTCGTTTTCACTTTTCCCTTCCTTTCCTTCCTTACTTCCTCTTCTCTTTTCTTGTTATTCATTTTCACTTTTCCTTTCCTTTCCTTCCTTACTTCCTCTTCTCTTGTTATTCATTTTCACTTTTCCTTTCCTTTTCTTCCTTCCTTTCTTTCCTCCTTTCTTAATATTGATTTCAACTTTTCCTCTCATTTCATTTTCTCCCTTCTTTTTTTCCTCCTTTCTCATTCATTTTTACTTCTTATCCTTTCCTCTCCTCCCTTCCTTTCCTTCTTTCTTTTCAGTTTTTCTTTTCATTTCTTTCCTTTCCTCCCTTCCTTTCTTTCTTCATATTTTTTATTATTCCTATTCATTCGTTTCCTTTCTTCTTCGTTCCTTCCCTCTTTCTCTTCAGGGGGACATTGCCTCGGTGTTCATCTCCGTCACCTTCTAACCATTTTTTACCCTTAACCCAACTTGTCCCTCTTCCCTCTCTTTCCTCTCCCTTTCTCTTCCTTCCCTTCCTCCCTTTCTTTCTTCCTTTATTGATTTTCACTCCTCCTTTCCTTTCCTCTCCCCCCTTCCTTCCTCTCCCTTAACACAATTTTTCCTTCTTCCTTTCCTTCCCTTTCCTTTTCCATTCCTTTCCTTTCTTTCTTCCTCTCTTCCTTTCATATTAATTTTTACTCCCTTCCTTTTCTTTCCTTTTCGTTCCTGCCCTCCTAGATAGATAGACAGATAGATAGATAGAGAGATAGATTGATTGATCATGAGAGAGAAAGAAAGAAAAAGGAAAAGAAGGAAGGGAAAAGGAAAGAAAGAAAAAAAGAGTGAAAAGAAAAAGGAAAGAAAAAAGAAATAAAGGAAAAGGAAAACCTGACCACCTCCACCTGTCGTTACCTGCTCCCCGTCAGTAATCACCTCACACAGGTGACTTACATGTATCACGTGACCCTGAGTGTTCACCTCACCTGTCCAAACTAGCTCAGGTGCACACGTGTTAAGAGAGAGAGATTTACATAGATATACATAGAAACTCAGACACACAGACCCCATTGGTCCAGACTAGGTGGTCTGTCCTTATACCTAAGTGATTCTACATTAATCAGAAGGCCCCAAAACTTTGCATTTCAACTCTAGTTAATATTAAGTTGAAGGAAGTGACGGTCGAGCTTGTTTTTAAAGGAGTCAATCGTGTTACACTGGACCACTGAAGGTGGGAGCCTATTCCATTCTCGCACTACAACGTTGGTGAAGAAAAATTTGGTGCAGTCTGAATTTATTTGTCTATATTTAAGTTTAGCGCCATTGCTCCTCGTTCGCAAAGTGTCATCGATCATAAACAATGTTGGTCTGTCTACATTCGTGAAACCATTAAGTATTTTAAAACATTCGATCAGTTTTCCTCGGAGGCAGCGTTTCTCAAGAGAGAACATTTATTTGTCTATATTTAAGTTTAGCGCCATTGCTCCTCGTTCGCAAAGTGTCATCGATCATAAACAATGTTGGTCTGTCTACATTCGTGAAACCATTAAGTATTTTAAAACATTCGATCAGTTTTCCTCGGAGGCAGCGTTTCTCAAGAGAGAACATGTTAAGGGTGGAAAGCCTTTCTTCGTAGGATTTGTTGCGCAAGGAAGGGATCATTTTTGTAGCCCGACGCTGAACACCTTCTAGTTTAGCAATGTCCTTTGCATGATGGGGAGACCAAAACTGTACCGCATATTCCAAGTGGGGTCTGACTAAACTATTGTAGAGCGGAAGTATTACATCTTTATTCATGAATAAAAAGTTTCTTTTAATGAAGCCCAACATTCTGTTCGCTTTATTTGCTGCATCGATACATTGCTGTGAGACCCAGGTCCTTGACGCACTGAACGCTTTTGAGTTTGACGCCGCGCATTTTGTAATCGAACTTCTTATTTCTTGTTTTAACATGAAGGACCTGGCACTTGTCTACGTTAAGGGCATCTCCCATCTATCAAACCAAGCTGAAATATTTTGCAAATCCTCTTGGAGGCTTTGCCTGTCTTCGTCAGTGAGAACCGAGTTACCAATCTTTGTGTCGTCTGCAGATTTACTAATGCGATTAATGAGTCCAAGATCCACGTCGTTGATGTAAATAATGAAGAGCACTAGACCAAGAACCGAGCCCTGAGGGACGCCACTAGAAAAAAAAAAGTGACCGGTGCCCACTCTCTTGAGTTAAATCCGTCGATCACCACTCTTTGTTGTCTGTTGCTCAACCAAGTCGCGATCCATTGGTATACTCGACCGGCAATTCCTATTTGCTTTAATTTATAAAGTAATTTATTATGTGGGACTTTATCAAACGCTTTCTGGAAATCAAGATAGACTATGTCCAATGATTTGGTTACGTCATAAACTGAGAAGAGGTCGTTATAAAAGGTCAATAGGTTTGATAGGCAGGATCTTTTGTTACGGAAGCCACGTTGTGAATCCACAATTAATGAGTGGCTTTCAAGGTAACTCACAATTTTGTCTAATTATTCTCTCGAGTACCTTACCTACAAGTGAAGTTAGACTAATGAGCTTGTAATTACCTGGTATTTTTTGTCTCCTTTCTTAAAAATTGGTGTCACGTTAGCGAGAGAGAGAGAGAGAGAGAGATTTACATAGATTACATAGGAAATCAGAGCACACAGACCCCATGGTCCAGACTAGGTGATCTGTCCTTAAACTTCAGTGATTCTACATTAATTAGATAGCATAAAAATTTTGAATTTCTACTCTCGGTAACATTAAGGTGAAGGAAGTGTTGGTCGAGCTTGTTTTTAAAGGAGTCAATCGTGTTACACTGGATCACTGAAGGTGGGAGCTTATTCCATTCTCGCACTACAACGTTGGTGAAGAAATATTTGGTGTAGTCTGAATTTACTTGTCTACATTTAAGTTTAGTGCCATTGTTCCTCGTTCGCAAAATGTCATCGATCATAAACAATTTTGATTTGTTCACATTCGTAAAGCCATTAAGTATTTTAAAACATTCGATTAGTTTTCCTCGGGGGCGACGTTTCTCAAGAGAGAACATATTAAGGGTTGAGGGCTTCTCGTCGTAGGGTTTGTTGCGCAAATAAGGGATCATTTTTGTTGCCCGACGTTGAACACCTTCTAATTTAGGAATGACCTTTGCATGGTGGGGAGACCAAAACTGTACCGCATATTCCAAGTGGGGTCTGACTAAACTATTGTAGAGCAGAAGTCTTGATCTTTATTCTTGAATAAAAAGTTTCTCTTAATGAAGCCCAACATTCTGTTCTCTTTATTTGCTGCATCGTTGCATTGCTGTGAGAATTTGAGGTTTGACGCGATTTTGACACCCAAGTCTTTGACGCAATGAACGCTTTTGAGTTTGACGCCGCGCATTTCGTAATTGAACTTCTTATTTCTTTTTCCAACATGAAGGACCTGGCACTTGTCTACGTTAAGGGCATCTCCCATCTATCAGACCAAGCTGAAATTTTGTGCAAATCCTCTTGGAGGCTTTGCCTGTCTTCGTCAATGAGAACCGAGTTACCAATCTTTGTGCCGTCTGCATATTTACTAATGCGATTATTGAGTTCAACATCCACATCGTTGATGTAAATAATGAAGAGCACTGGGCCAAAAATCAAGCCCTGAGGGACGCCACTAGTGACGGTGCCCACTCTGAGTTAAATCCGTCGATCACCACTCTTTGTTGTCTGTTGCTCAACCAATTCGCAATCCATTGGTGTACTTGACCGTTAATACCTATTTGCTTTAATTTATAAAGTAATTTATTATGTGGAACTTTATCAAACGCTTTCTGGAAATCAAGATAGACTACGTCCAATGATTTAGTTACGTCATAAACTGAGAAGAGGTCGTTATAAAAGGTCAATAGGTTTGATAAGCAGGATCTTTTGTTACGGAAGCCATGTTGTGAATCCCCAATTAATGAGTGGCTTTCAAGGTAACTCACAATTTTGTTTTTAATTATGCTCTCGAGTAGCTTACCTGCAACTTAGGTTAGACTAATGGGTCTGTAATTACCCGGTATTTTTTTGTCTCCTTTCTTAAAAATCGGTTTTACGTTAGCCTTTTTCCAATCCGAAGGGACGATGCCTTGTCGCAGGGATATATTGAACACGGTTGTGAGAGAGGAGAGTATTTCGCTCTTTGTTTCTTTAAGCAGTAGAGGATATACTTTGTCAGGTCCGGGACTTTTATTTGTTTTAAGGGATTGGAGAGCTTTTAGGACTTCGTCGGTAGTTATTACAAAGTAAGGCAAAGCATGAAAGAGATTTACGTTGGTACTGTTGTCGTCGCTGGTGTTGGTGGTAGTGGTGGGAAGACTGCTATAGTCGGTTCCACGAGATCTGGCGGAGATTTTCCTTCAGGGGTGAACTCGCGGGCTTAGCATCGTTGCCTGAGTGACGGTGTCTGCATCCTCATTGTTTACTAGATCTAAGCTGCGGCAATTTCGTTTGTCATGACATAGCCTACTATTTCTCGCTCTCTGCTACTTCTTAAAATCAACACTATTGGTATATAAATGTAGTTATTCTTATAATCGCTCTTCCTTATGGCTATTTATTAGTTTATTTCCCACAAATAATAGAAACATATTTCAGGATTAATGACAGCACGATGAAAGAAAGGAAAAGGTTCTTGCCTTAAGCCAATGTTTACGGTAGGATTCCGTAGCATCACTACACATTATGACTAAGCCGGGACTAAAAATATACCAAGATATCTTACAGTAAATGAGTTAATGTTAACGAATGACATTGTGTAAACTGTAGCCTAGCATTTTATTGTGGTAAAAAGTATTTAAAAAAAAGCCTAGCTTAACAGTCGCTTCAGCCGCTGAACATTGTGCGTTTACGTGCAGCCCCGACTTAGTTTTGTCGTTTCATATGTATTTATAATAGCTCAAAAGGCCCATACTTATCAATAAAGATATTATTGCATTAGTTTTTATCGGTGCAATCTGTTACCTTACAACTCAAAAAGGGTTTAGGTAGGAATACAAAGTCAATTTTATGCGCGTTAGAACAAGTTAAGAATTGGCCAATGAGCGCGCAGTACCATCACCCATGCAATGATACCAAGTCCGCGAGTCCATCCTTGAAGTAGGCCCGCCCGGTCTGGTGGAACCGACTTTAAATACCGAGGAAAAGTAATTGTTTAACAAGTTCGCAACGTGTTGGCTGTCACATGCCTGTCAGTCACTAGTTCGCCGTCACTGTTTGTTAGAGGTCCAGTTCCACTTCTGATCACCTTCCTGTTGTTTATATAACTGAAGAAGGATTTCGGATTATTTTTACAGTTGGCTGCAATGTTTTCTTCATATCTACGCTTTGCCTGACATACTAATCTTTTTACTCGCCGCCTGGCTTCATGATAAAGTCTAATGTTTTCGGGCGTGCTTTGCTCTTTCTTTAGCCTGTAAGACAATTTTCTCTCCTTAACCGAATGTTTAATTTCGCTATTAAAACAAGGTGGGCTTTTATTAGTGTTACTTCGCTTCTCGCACAATGGGACAAATGTGTTCTGCTGAGTGAGTAAATGACTTTTAAAGCTTAGCCAGGCTTGCTCTACATTGCCATCATCTGATAGTTGTATTTCTGTTATTTTTTGTCGGATTTCTACGAAATTTGCTCTTTTGAAATTAGGCACCTTTACTTTATTTTCAGTCACTGTTGTTTGAGCTCTAATGTCGACGCGCACTAATTTATGATCGCAAGAACCGAGGTGTTCTCCTACCGTGACATTACTGACTAGGTTATCTTGGGTAGCTATAACAAGGTCTAGTATGTTATTTTGTCGAGTTGGTTCAATAACAATTTGACTTAGGTAATTTTCTTCTAAAAATTCGATCATTCTATGTGACTCGCCTTCTGTACCTGACAGTGTCGCCCAGTCAATATGAGGGAGATTAAAGTCTCCTAATATCAGTGAGTCGCTGTTATTAAGTGACTGCCTTAAAACGCTGTACATTTCAACATCATTTTCGAGTGATTTGCCCCGGAGGCCTGTAGGTGACGGATATAATTAGATTAGTTTTTACAGAGAGAGAGAGAGAGAGAGAGAGAGAGAGAGAGAGAGAGAGAGAGAGAGAGAGAAGAAAGGAAGGAAGGAAAGGAAAAGAAAGAATAAAAGAAAAAGAAAGAATGAAGGAAAGAAAAAGGAAGAAAGAAAGAAAGAAAAAGGAAGAAAGAAGAAAAGAGAAGAGCTTGAATGTGGAAAGAGGAAAGACAGAGAATCAAGGAAAGGAAGAGAAGAAAGAAGAATGGAAGAGGGGGAAGAAACAGAGGAGAGAGAAAAAAAAATGCCTTCATCCCTTTTATCCCTTCCTGTTATTGAGAGAGAAGAAGGAGGAGAGAGAGAACGGAGGAAGGGAGAGAGAGAATGAGAGAGGAAGCAAGAGAGGAGAGAGAGAGAGAGAGAGACAGAAGAAAAAAAGCTATCTTCCCTCCTATTCCTTCCTGTTAGGGAGAGAAAGTTGTGGAGGAAAGAGAAGGAGGGAGAGACCGAAGGAGAGAGGAAGGGGAGGAGGAAACAGAGAGGAGCTAGAGAAAAAATTAAGTTCATCCCTCCAATTCCTTCCTGTTAATTTGAAAGGAGGGAGGGAGAGAAGGAAGGAGAGAAAAAAATGGGAGGAATGGGAGGGGAGAAAAAGAAAGGGAGAGAGAGAGAGAGAGAGAAATGACTTCTCTCCCCCTATCTCTTGCATCCTATTCCCCAACTCTTTTCCTTCCTTCATTCCTTCATTCATACATTTCGTCACTTTTCCATTTTTCCATCAATCACGTATTGCTCTACTACTCTCCCACCCCTTCCTTCCTTCCCTCCTATCCTTCCTTCCCTTCTTCTTTTCCTACCCTCCTTCCCTCCCTCTTTCCTTCGTTCCCTCTTTCTGTACTGCTTCGTGCTTCGTCCCAACAACTCTCAGTCTGGCTTGCATTTCTGTTATTCCCTTACTTCCTTCCCTCCCTCCTTCCCTCCCTCCCTTCCTCTTCCCTCCCTCCTTCCTCCCTTCCTTCGTTCCCTCTTTCCGTACTGCTTCGTGCTTCGTCTCAACAACTCTCAGTCTGGCTTGCATTACTCTTACCCCCTTACTTCCTTCCCTCTCTCCCTCCTTCCCTCCTTCCCTCCTCCCTCCCTCCCTCCCTCTTCCCAGCACTGACCATCAAGGGTCAGTGCTGGGACCCATTCTCTTCATCATATATATCAACGACCTCGAATCAGGACTGAAATCCACAATATCGAAATTTGCTGATGACACCAAGGTGGGTGGAAAGGCCCTCACAAAGACCGACTGCGAAATCATTCAGAAAGACCTCAATCACATTATCGAATGGTCGGAAAAATGGCAAATGTCCTTTAATGCTGACAAATGCAAAGTCATGCACATTGGGTCCAGAAATAGTAACCACACATGCATCATGAATGGGAGACCTCTGCAAGCGATGCAGGAGGAAAAGGATCTTGGAGTCACTATCAGCAGTGACCTGAAACACGCGAATCACTGTAAAAAAGCAAACAACAAAGCCAACACTATGCTCGGGTTCATAGCGAGGAACTTCGAGTGTAAAACACCAGACGTGATGCTATCCTTGTATAATTCCACGGTAAGACCGCACCTCGAGTATGCAGTACAGTTCTGGTCTCCTAATTACAGAAAGAACATTGATTTACTGGAAAGGATTCAACGACGCGCCACGAAGATGATACCAACCTTAAGGGCTCACCCGTACGAGGAACGACTCAAGCGACTCAATCTCTTTACATTGGAGAAAAGACGCCTACGAGGGGATATGATTCAAGTCTTCAAGTATCTGAAAAAAATCAATAACGTCGATTACTCCAAATTCTTTGAACTGCAAACCAACCTAAGAACTAGAAATAACGGTTTACCCATTCAGTCGAGTCGATATAACACAGACATCGGAAGGAGTTTCTATTCAAACCGAGTCATCCGTCACTGGAACAATCTTCCTTCAGAAGAAGTAAATGCGAATACCATCAACTCCTTCAAATATGAAATCGACCGTCACTTCGCTGCGTCGGGAGTAAACTGAATATTGAGGTGCTTTCATCTGCTCCTCAATATCGAGGTGCTTTCATCTGCTCCTTAATGTCGAGGTGCTTTCATCTGCTCCCCAGGCCCCAGGCTGTCGAGCAGATTAAATCACCAATGCGGGCAACCTCGTAATGAGCCAATAGGCTTTCTGTTGCCTGCATTTCCATGTTTCCATGTTTCCATGTTTCCTTCCCTACCTCCTTCCCTCCTTCCCTTCCTCCCTCCTTCCCTCCCTCTTCCCTCCCTCCTTCCCTACCTCCCTCCTTCCCTCCCTCCTTCCCTCCCTCCTTCCCTTCCTCCCTCTTTCCCTCCCTCTTCCCTCCCTCCTTCCCTCCCTCCTTCCTTCCCTTCCTCCTTCCCTCCCTCCCTCCTTCCTTTCCTCCCTCCTTCCCTCCCTCCTTCCTTCCTTCCTCCTTCCTCCTCCTTCCCACCCTCCCTCCTTGCCATCCTCCTGCCCTCCCTTCTTCCCTCCCTCCCTCCCTCCTTCCCTTCCTCCTTCCCTCCCTCCTTCCCTTCCTCCTTTCCCAGCAACTCTCGGCCTTGCTTGCGATTCAACGAGCGTTCATGTTTGCAAGAATGAGAACCCTCGCCTAGACCTTCTAATCAGACTGCAATTATCGAGAGAGAGAGAGAGAGAGAGAGAGAGAGAGAGAGAGAATAATATAGTGCACAGCGTTTAATTCTTACAGGAGTAGCTTGTCGTTATGAGAGAGAGAGAGAGAGAGAGAGAGAGAGAGAGAGAGAGAGAGAGCAGCTGTTTGGGCTAGTAATTAGTGCTGAGCGTTGTGATATACGGAGAGAGAGAGAGAGAGAGAGAGAGAGAGAGAGAGAGAGAGAGAGAGAGAGATGGTACAGTTGCCACTCCAAAACATTATTTCTTTTTTATTAGTCTTAGTAAAATAATCCTTAATGGTAAGTGAGCTGAGTTGAGGTTATGTACGTCTTAAGTGATTCTTTTGTGTTGTCCTCTCCTTCATTCATTCATTCATTCATTCTTTCCCGCCTTCCTTAATTCTTTCCTTCCGTCATTCATTCATTCATTCTTTCCCGCCTTTCTTAATTCCTTCCTTCTTTCATTCATTCATTCATTCTTTCCCCGCCTTCCTTAATTCCTTCTTTCCTTCCTTCATTCATTCATTCATTCATTCTTTCCCGGCTTCCTTAATTCCTTCATTCATTCATTCATTTATTCATTCATTCATTCATTCCCTTTCCGGTCTTCCACGGTGTTATGGACTCGCTCAACAAAGGTATATGGCGTTGTCGATATCTATGCAAGTGGACAAAGATTCGATTGTAAGTCACTTGTGCTCCCTGTCTTTCTGTATGGCTGTGAATAGTGACTTGGAGAGCCGTGTCGATGATGCCTTTGGTGCCAAGTGCCTTCGCAGGACCACGGGGTATCGCTGGAATGACTCCGTGTCGAACTATAGTCTGTTCAGAGCATGAAGTCGGTTCAGGGTGGAGCTGGTATCGTCGTTTACCTCTAGCCATCCTGCCAAATCAACCTTCGTACATACGTCTCTCTCTTATTTCCCATCCATGTGCTATTTGAAAGTGATATTGTATATATTCTGTAAAGGAAGCTACATAGTACAATGAGTGTCGATGTTTAGGATTATAACACCGATTTGTATAAATTCTATGACATGTGGCAGCGATTTTTTCCCATGTTGCCACGTTTTGGTAATGGTGGTGGTGGTGGTGGTCGGCGTGTCCCCTTAGGTCCCTCCCCCGGGTCGAGAGGGAGAGAGAGGGAGAGAGAGAGAGATAAACAGGTGGGTTGTGGGTGGGTAGGTAGGGAGACGGTGCTAATCTGATAATTGGCGGTCGAACTGGCATCGGCGCACTCCTGGGAATTCAGGAATCTGCCACACCTTGAACCGACTTCATGCTCTGAACAGACTATAGTGACTACGTGATGAAACTGAATCGGGGCCTGTTACCAGCTTAGGGCCAGTTTCACAGTTCCCCATGATGGGTTAGTAAGCTCCCAAACCAATACCAGAGCCTTCGAAATCTCCTTGTATAGTGTCTGGTGTTTGTATTTAAGTTCACAAATTTGACGAAACTATACAGGAAAAGTCTTGTGTATTTAGTGTGGCATCGAAGACCTCACCATTTTTTGGGCTGTATGGGATTCTATAGTTTGGTTCGGGCTGTTACGAAGACACTTTGTTGGACTGTGAAATCGGCTCTTAGTCCATGAATGTAAACTCCGGCTGTATGGCCACATGGTGCGCCTCCCGAACGTCGATCCTGCTCATGGGGTTGTTTCTGTGCTAGACAATCCCCAGGCGTTGGCTCCCCGTTAGTTAGTTAGTAAGTCCTTTTCCTTTCTTCATCCAGTCATTATTTTTTTCATTCATTCATCCTTTCCCTCCTTCACTCCTTTCTTCCTTTATTCATTCTTTTTTTCCATCCCTCATTTATTGGTTTGCTTCCTTCCTTGTTCACTTCCTTCCCTCCATCCTTCTTTCTTTCCTTTCTTCCTTTCATTCTTTCTATTATTAATGTTTCTTTTCCGTCTTTTTCTCCTTACTTCGCTCCCTTCCTCCCCTTCTTTTTTCTCCTTTCCATCCTTATTTATTGGTTTGCTTCCTTCCTTGTTCACTTCCTTCCCTTCATCCTTCTTTCTTTCCTTTATTTCTTTCATTCTTACTCTTATTAGTGTTTCTTTTCCGTCTTTTTCTCCTTACTCCTCTCCCTTCCTACCCTTCATTTTTCTCCTTTCCTTTCTTACCCGTTTATTTTTCCTTTCTTCTCTTTTCCCCCTGTCCTTTTCTCTCTCTCTCTTTCATCTTTCTTCTTCTCTCCTTTCTTCTCCACTCCTACTCTTCTTTCGCCTTTCTTTATCTTTTTTCTTCGGTTCTCCTTTTTTTCCCTCTCCTTTCCTCTCCTCTTATTTCGTCTAATTTTATTTTCTCCTCTTCTCTCCTTTCCTTCTCTGTTCCTTTCCTTTCCTCTCCTCCTCTCCCTTATTTTCTCTACTCTCCTTTTCTCTTATCTCCGTTCCTCTCCTCTCCTCTCCTTTCCCTTCCTCTCCCTTCCTGTGTTAAGTTGTCCCATTCTTCATTTTTTTCATTACCTTCTCTCATATTTTATCCGCTTTCCTTAATCCTTCGTTTATCCATCTTTATCCATTTTTCGTTTCTTTTTTACTACATTTTTTGCACATTTTTCTTCTCTTCTGTTATTTTTACTCTTTTTTAGTCTGTTTCGTTATTGTTTTGTTATTCATTTTTCTGTTACAGTTGGTAAAAGCGGAATAAGAAAGAGAAATATTTATGTGTGAAGCTTTTTGGAGGTTATATTATTTTGCTCTAATTCATTCTCTTCCCCTTGTATGTGTTTGTCATTAATCACAAAGCAATGTTCTTCATTATACAAGCAGTGCAACGGTTAGTGTTACTTTTGTCATTGTTACTGCTATTATCATTATTGTAATTACCGTCATTTTTATTATTATTAGTATTATTAGTATTAGTAGTAGTTGTAGTTGTAGTTGTAGTTGTTGTTGTTGTTGGAGGAGGAGGAGTCGTGGTTGTGAAAATAGTTGTAGAATATAAAAACAGAAGAGTGTAAAGGAGTCTGCAAGAGGCCGGCTGGCCAATACAAGGCAGTTCCTGGGAACCTAACCCCACCTCACCTCACTATCCATGAATATATCCAACCTCTTCATGAATGTATCTGTGGTATTGGCACCCACAACGTGACTGCCAATCCAGTCCCTTTCATTCACGACTCTGTTAGTAAACCAATTCTTCCCTATGTCTTTGTTGAATCAGACTTTATCTAATTGAAACCCATTGCTACGTGTCCTTCTCTGCTTTTCTATAACCAAAACCTATTTAACATCCCCCTTATTAAAGCATTTCATCCATTTATATACTTCAATCAAAGCTCCTCGTAACCTTCGCCTTTCCAGAGAATGCAGATTTAAATGCTTAAGTCTATCCTCTTAAGGCAAGTTTCTCACCGCTTGAATATTTTTTGTCATCTTCCTCTGCACGAATTTTAACATCTTGATAGTTAATCTATAGTAAGGTGACCAGAACTAAACCGCATAATCGAGATGAGGTCTAGCTATGCTAAGTAAAGCTTGAGGATGACTTCTATTCCATTACTTACGCTTTTTGAAATGAAACCCAATATCGTGTTTGCACGATTTTTATCTTGAATGCAATGAGCCCTAGAACGGAGGTCGGAGCTCACCAAGACTCCTAATTCCCTTTCACTCCCTGACGTGCGAAGAGGAGTGTCATTTAAGGAGTAATTGTGTGAGGGGAAGTAGTGGAATCGGTGTTACTTTAATTATCACCATCACCATCATCGTATGGAGTATGCATCTCACGTGTGGGGAGGCTCCACTCACACAGCTCTTCTGGACAGAGTGGAGTCTAAGGCTCTTCGTCTCATCAGCTCTCCTCCTCTAACTGCTAGTCTTCTACCTCTTAAATTCCGTCGCGATGTTGCCTCTCTTTCTATCTTCTATCGATATTTTCACGCTGACTGCTCTTCTGAACTTGCTAACTGCATGCCTCCCCCCCTCGTGCGGCCTCGCCTCACACGACTTATTGATCAAGCTCATCCCTATACTGTCCAAACCCCTTATACAAGGGTTAACCAGCATCTTCACTCTTTCATCCCCCACGCTGGTAAACTCTGGAACAAGCTTCCTTCATCTGTATTTCCTCCTGCCTACGACTTGAACTCTTTCAAGAGGAGGGTATCAGGACACCTCTCCTCCCGAAATTGATCTCTCTTTTTGGCCACTCCTCTGTACTCTATTCAGGAGCAGTAAGTAGCGGGCTTTTTTTTCATTATTGTTTTATTTTTGTTTATGCCCTTGAACTGTCTCCTTTGCTGTAAAAAACAAAAAAAAACATCATCATCATCATCATCACCATCATCGTCAAGCACCGTCACGCCTCGCCGCCACGTCCCCGGCTGTGTTGGCTCCGCCGTCCGCTCATCCTCCTCCAGCCCTCTTACTTTTGCTCTGTTCTTGGAAGCTGCGTTGGCGGCTAATATTCCGGGATTACGGCCGGCCTAATTGTCTTCACTCGGCTTTACTGCATGACTTTTTAATTCGGCCTTTTTGTGTTCCAGTAGACCGAATTGATGAGTGGTCGGCGTTTGCTTGGTTTCCAGTTTTCTGTGTTGTTGTTGTTGTTGTTGTTGTTGTTTGGTGAGTGTTCGTGCAGTGAGATGAAGTGAACCGGTGCGGCGCCTAACTTCATTTATCGATGCCTTGGCTTTCGTAACTTGGCCCTTTATTCAGTGACTTATTTATTAACTATTACTTTATTTACTTTATTACTTATTAACTTTATTTGTTTGATTATCCATTTGTTTGCGAATTTATCTATTTATCCAATGCATATTTCTTTTTACCTACTTACATATCCATACGTAACATAATTACCCAGCTAAATGTATCTCCACCTATCTATCTGGCTTACTATCTGTCTATCTCTCCATGTATTTACCTATCTATTCCTATATCTACACATCTTTGTCTCTTCTTGTAACTATCTATTTATATGGTTTAAAAGGTCAGCTTTGATAGTTGTAATGCCAACACGCTTATTTATTATTATTCCTTCATTGTTTTACTTGTATATATGTTTCCTTTGTCATTTGAAAGAAAAAACTTTCTAGCCGCGTAGTCTCTCTCTCTCTCTCTCTCTCTCTCTCTCTCTCTCTCTCTCTCTCTCTCTCTCTCTCTCTCTCTCTCTCTCTCTCTCTCTCTCTCTCTCTCTCTCTCTCTCTCACACACACACACACACACACACACACACACACACACACACACACACACACACACACACACACACACACCAAAATTTTCTACTTTTGAGATCAAGATACCTCTTCATCCGAAATCGACCTCTCTTTTGGCTACCTTATTCTATTAGTTTTCTTTGTGCTGCCTACAGCGCCGGTAGGCTTACTTTAAGGGTCTCTTGTGCGACCCCAGCCCGTTAGAGGCTCTGGCGAATTTTATTTATAGTGGCTGCCGTGATGCATGACCCCTGCCTGGTAGGGTTGAGTGTAGATCTGAGCATCATGTGGGTAATCTTCCGCCACTCGGCGATGGTTGAAAATTGTCAGCGTCCATCGGTGGAACTCGAACCTAGGTTCTCGGGCACACCACGCCTGCACGCTGATCACTCTGCCACCGCCTCCCCGAGGAGCCGGTGGCTGGAGCTTATCGAGCTTTTCATTATTTATTTGTTTTTGCCCTTTAGCCGCTTCCTTTGCTGTTAAGAAAGAAAATCACGCTAGGAATGCTAAACTTTCAATCTGTGTAAATTTAATCACATACTTCTCTGAAAACAAAACGCTCTTACGCAGCTGATAACAAAATAAAAGAGTAACCCAATACTTTCATCATGCCCTCCAGCCTTCCCACGCCCTCTCCGCCCTGCCTATAAACACTCTTTGATCTCGTCCCTTTGTAACCTGTCCCCGCTCCTTCACCTCCTCCTGCGCCTCCTTCACCTGCCCCTCTCGCCTCACCTGCGCTGCTTATCACAGCACACGACGCACAGGTGAGCAGGGCCAGTAATTAAGGTGTTGTGAGGCCTTAGAGTGTTTTCCTTTTTTTTTTATTCTCTCTTTTGTTCTTAGTGTGGGGTGGTGGGGTGTGTGTGTGTGTGTGTGTGTGTGTGTGTGTGTGTGTGTGTTCTGAATCGTTTTCTACTGATTTTTTTCGTGCTTAATTTTATTTTTTTTTCTTTTTTTTTTACCGTTTTTTTTTTTTTTTTTTTTTGTGTGTGTGTGTGTGTGTGTGTGTGTGTGTGTGTTCTGAATCGTTTTCTACTGATTTTTTTCGTGCTTAATTTTAGTATTTTTTCTTTTGTTTTTTTTACCGTTATTTTTTTTTTTGTGTGTGTGTGTGTGAGTGTTTGTGTGTTTGAGACTGTCTAATTATCTGATTGTTTTTCTCTCATTTTGTTGGTCTGTCTGTGCATATGTCTGCCTGTATGTCTGTGTGTGTGTGTGTGTGTGTGTGTGTCATATGCTCTCTCTCTCTCTCTCTCTCTCTCTCTCTCTCTCTCTCTCTCTCTCTCTCTCTCTCTCTCTCTCTCTCTCTCTCTCTCTCTCTCTCTCTCTCTCATCCTCTCCTTCCTCCTCCACCTCCTCTCCTCCTCTCCCTCTCCCTCTCCCCTCTCCCTCCCTCTCTTTCACTACTCAATACTCTCTTTCTCAGTTTGAATATTTGAGGGTTTTCTTTATTTTATCCATTTTGATTTATTTCTTGTTTCTGATTTTTCGTTTTTATTTTCTCATTTCCTTTTTCTTTTCCTGTTCGTTTCTCTTTTCTTCTTTTCTTCTTATTTGTTTTCCTTCTTTTCGTTTTCCTCGTTCTCTCTTTCTCCTCCTTCTGTTGATACTTTTCTTCCCTTTTTTTCTTAATCTCTCTTCCTTTCTCTCTATCTATTCTTCCTTTCTTAGTGCCTCTCTCTCCTTCCCTGTTATTCTCACCTACTTTGTCATTCTTCCGCTTTCATTTAACTTTTCCTCTTTTCTTCCTTCTTTACCTTTCCTTTTTCCCCCCTTGTCACTTCCACCTTCATTCCTTGTTATCTCAATTTCTCTTCCATTTTTTTTTCTCATTTATTTTCCTTCGCTGGCCTTTCCTCTTTCTTTCTCCTCTTCCCTTCTCTCTTCCTATTCACTTCCTTTTTATTTAATTTTCTATTCCCTTTTCATTTTTCTCTTTATTTACCTCCCTTCGCTACCCTCTCCCCTTTCCTACTTCCTCCTCTTCCCTTGTCAATTTCTCTTTTCTTTCTTCTTGTTTAACTTTCTCTTCCTTTTCGGTTTTTTCTCTTTATTCACCTTGTTTCGCTGCCCTCTCACTTTTCTTCCTCTTGTTCCTTTGTCACTTTCTCTTTTCTTTCTCTTTATCTCATTTTCTCTTCCTCTTTCATTTTTCTCTATATTTGCCTCCATTCGCTTGGCCTTTCTATCTTTTTTTCCTTGGTTTCCCTTGTTACATCCACTTTTCTTCCTTTTTTCTCATTTTCTTTCTTTTTTATTTATTTTTTTCATTTTTTTCTCTTTTTCACCTTCCTTCTCTACCTCCTCTCCCCCTCCCTCCTTCTTCATTTCCCACTAATTATTTTCCACTTTTAATGAGTAAAAATATAAATTAAACATATCACATCTAATTCACTTGTCCGACATTTTAAATGTTCCAAAAAAGAGACGAAGAAAAATACTTATGCAAAATCATTGTTATAAATTTGAGGTTTTTTTTTATTATCATAAAGTAATTAATTAACCTTTACCTAGACATACCTGCAATCAATGAACTGATGAAAGCCCTGTCACCTTTAATCACACTTGTACAAATTAAATAAACACCTGTGACCTTCTCATTTATATATTCTCCACCTGTTCATACACGCCTTCATTTTACCTATTCTCACCTGTTCTTGCCTATCTTTATCTTATCTAATCGTCTGTCTATCTGATCCACACACCTATTTTAATTTAGTCTACACGCCTGTCTTTATAAACTCTTAAACAAATATTAACCAAATATTAACCTAACCAGATCTTGACCTATCCTTAAATTAACCTAGCTATATCTTGACCTAATCTTACCTACCTTAACCTAATCTTAACCTAACTAAATCTTAACCTCATCAAATCTTGATCTAATCTTAGCCTAACCTAACCTTGCCTAACGTCACCTCATCTGCACTAAAGGCAAACAAGATACCTGGGACTCGACTAATTAACCTGACCTCACCTTTATTCTAACTAACTAACTAATGGCAACCATACGCCGGGGGGTGCGTCGCTTCACTCATTCGTCGTCTATACTGTCTTCGGTCCTCCCGAGCAAGCTCCCACGCAGCCGCCCTGTCCATCGCAAGTCCCTCCCGGCAGGATCGATCGACTTGCCCCATCCATGAATTACGTGGGCGTCCCTTGGTCCCCTCCGTTCAGGGTTGTCTCGTACAGAAACAACCCTGTGAGCAGGATCGACGTCCGGGAGGCGCGCCGCGTGACCATACAGCCGGAGTTGGCGCTCACGGACTAAGCTGACAACAGGCCTCGATTCAGTTTAATTACGTAGTCGCTGGTTTGACACGAAGTTGTTCCAGTGATAACCCATGATCCTGCGAAAGCACTTGGTTGTACCAAAGGCATCGACACGCCTCTCCAAGTCATTATTCAGTGTCCATGTCTCAGCCGTGCAGTAAGACAGGGAGCACAAACGAATTAAAAGATTCGAATCTTTGTACGCCTGTATAGATATCGACATTGCCATATATTCGTATTGAGCGAGTCCATTACACCGTGGTCCAGGCCAATCCGTCGAGCGACTTCCTGGTAAGACCACCATCATTATGCACTACGCTACCATGGTGTGTGAAGCTTTTGGTGACCTCGACATCCTCACCACATGCATGAACCGACTGAACTCTGTCACCTCTATGGCGGACCAGATTCAAAACAGCCTCAGAGAGTTGAAACGTTGACTGGAATTATGCGTGCAAGGAGGTTTAGTTCTCCTTTTTTACAAACACAAGATCGAATTCCGCTCTCTGCTTCGGTAAATAGATTCGTTAGTTTCTTGCCTCTTGCTGTGCCGCGCAAAATGAACGTTCCAGTAATGTGGGGTTTTAAGTCTAGAAATATGCGATTCATTACGCTTTTTTGTGTGCGTGAAGAGGGAGGGGGAGGTAGGAGAGGGTTATGTGTGCGTAGGGGTAGGGGGGGGGTACGTGTGTGTGTGTGTGTGTGTGTGTGTGTGTGTGTGTGTGTGTGTGTGTGTGTGTGTGTGTGTGTGTACGGCAGGAGGGAGGGGGGGGGGGAAGGATACTCGCGAATGTGCCAGTCACCCCCTCGTGTTCCGTTTTCTTCTCTTTATTACTTTTTTTTATTTTTTTATTTGATTATATTTTGCCATTTGTCACTTTCATTTCCTCTTTTCTTATATTATTACTCTTTTTCCTTCCTTCTTTATCATATTCCTTAATTTCTTAAGATTATTCCTCCTTTTACTACCTCTCATTCTTCTTTCTCCCTTCCTTCTTTGTCATATTTTTCTATTTCTTAAGTTTACTCTATATCCATTTTCATTTTCTTATTCCTCTTTTGTCTTTTCTTCGTTATCCTTTCATTCTTTATCAATTTCATATGTTTAATTCTTTTTTCCTTTTTTTCGTTTACTTTTTGTTTATATTCTTCCATTTCTTACGTTTTTTTCTTTCTTCTTCATTTTTTTCTTTCTTATTTTTTTATTATATTTTGAAATTTCTCACATTTATTCTCTTACGTTTCTTACTTTTAATCTCCTCTTTTTCCTCCTAATCCTCCTCCTCTTCCTTTTCCTCCTTATCCTCCTCCTCCTCGTTCTTCTCTTGCAACCTGTGTATAATCATCTTTTCTTAACTATTCTTACATAATCTCTTTCCTTTTCTTAATTATTCCTAACATTTCTTACCTGTTTTCCCTACTACTATCTTCTCTTAACTATCTTCTTCCCTACCTCCTATCCTTACCCAGCCTTACCTACTATCTCTCCTATTTTTATCTTTACCTGTCTTACCTGTTCGATCTCCCTGTCACTTTACCTGTCTCCTATACCTGCTCAATCAGACGGGAGGGGCAAAAGGTAAAATAAAAAGTAAGGATCTGGAACACTCAAATCACCACCCCGGATGTTCTCCAAATGTCTATTGTAGTATTGATTCCTGTGTCTCTATATTAGTATTGTTATTGTTACTGTTATTATTATTGTTGTTGTGCTTTATCTGCAGTCATAAACTCGCATTCACCCACTTATTCACTCATTCACTCACATTATCAGGTATTCTCTCTCTCTCTCTCTCTCTCTCTCTCTCTCTCTCTCTCTCTCTCTCTCTCTCTCTCTCTCTCTCTCTCTCTCTCTCTCTCTCTCTCTCTCTCTCTCTCTCTCTCTCTCTCTCTCTCTCTCTCTCTTCCTAAGTATCTGGCTATCTATCCTTCTATCTATCTATCTCTGTTTGTATGGTTCTTTGTTGCTATGTTTTTTCCTTATTTCCCTCCATTCTCTCTCTCTCTCTCTCTCTCTCTCTCTCTCTCTCTCTCTCTCTCTCTCTCTCTCTCTCTCTCTCTCTCTCTCTCTCTCTCTCTCTCTCTCTCTCTCTCTCTCTCTCTCTCTCTCTTCCTAAGTATCTGGCTATCTATCCTTCTATCTATCTATCTCTGTTTGTATGGTTCTTTGTTGCTTTGTTTTTTATTTCCTCTCTCTCTCTCTCTCTCTCTCTCTCTCTCTCTCTCTCTCTCTCTCTCTCTCTCTCTCTCTCTCTCTCTCTCTCTCTCTCTCTCTCTCTCTCTCTCTCTCTCTCTCTCTCTCTCTCTCTCTCTCTCTCTCTCTCTCTCTCTCTCTCTCTCTCTCTCTCTCTCTCTCTCTCTCTCTCTCTCTCACCTAATTACACTAAAAAGCTTTATTATTGATTTTGATTTCTTTGTTAATATTTTTAATTGGCAGTTTTATTTCTATAGTATAATATATTTCCAATTAAACACACACACACACACACACACACACACACACACACACACACACACACACACACACACACACACACACACACACACACACACACACACCTGTAATTACCTTCTCACTCACCCTTAATGAGCATGACAGCGGCTCGTATTTCTCTTTATTAGTGAGTCTATGTGAACTGTTATTAGCTTGATGTCTTTTTTATCTTTATTTTACTTTTTTATTATATTCATTTTATTCTAATTTATTTTTGTTTGTTTTATTGTTTTATCTATTTATTTTGTTTTTATTATATTCGTTTTCATTTCATTTTTCTTTTCTTTGATTTTTTTCAGTGACAAAAAGATTGAGTGACGAAAAGTGAATGAATGTTATATTTTTTTACAGTAGAGGAAACAGTTCAAGGGCAAGAAAAGAGGAACCAGTAATGAAAATAAAAAAGACCACTACTCACTGCTCCTACAAAAGAGTCAATAGGAGTGGCCGAAAGATAGGTCAATTTCGGGAGGAGAGGTGTCCTGATACCCTCCTCTTGAAAGAGTTCTAGTCGTAGGCAGGAGGAAATACAGATGAAGGAAGATTGTTCCAGAGTTTACCAGCGTGAGGGATAAAAGAGTGAAAATGTTGGTTAACTCGTGCGTAAGGGAGCTGGACAGTAAAGGAATGAGCTTGAGTAGAAAGCCGTGTGCAGCAGGGCCGCGGGAGGGGGGGAGGCATGCAGTTAGCAAGTTCAGAAGAGCAGTCAGCGTGAACATATCGGTAGAAGATAGAAAGAGATGCAACATGACGGCGAAATTTAAGAGGTAAAAGATTATCAGTAAGAGGAGGAGAGCTGATGAGACGAAGAGCCTTTGACTCCACTCTCTCCAGAAGAGCTGTGTGAGTGGAGCCCCCCCGCACGTGAGATACATACTCCATACGAGGGCGGATAAGGCCCCTGTATATGGATAGCAACCGTGCGGGGGAGAAGAACTGGCGGAGACGGTACAGAACGCCCAACCTCGAGGAAGCTGATTTAGTGAGAGAGGAGATGTGAAGTTTCCAGTTGAGATTTTGAGTTAAGGATAGACCGAGGATGTTTAGTGTTGAAGATGGTGATAGCTGAGTGTTGTTGAAGAATAGGGGATAGGTGTTTGGAAGATTGAGTCGAGTTGATAGGTGGAGAAATTGGGTTTTTGAGGCATTGAAGGACACAAGATTCCTTTTACCGCAATCGGAAATAAGAGCAAGGTGTGAGGTTAAGCGTTCTGCAGCCTCCGGACTGGAGTCATGTAATTCCTGTTGAGAGTGTCTTCTGTTGAAAGAAGTTGAATAATGCAAAGTGGAGTCGTCAGCGTATGAGTGGATAGGACAGTTTGTTATGGAAAGAAGATCATTGATGAATAACAGAAAGTGAGTGGGTGATAGGACAGAGCCCTGTGGAACACCACTGTGGATAGATTTAAGGGAAGAACAGTTACCGTCTACCACAGCTGAGATAGAACGGCCGGAAAGGAAACTGGAGATAAAGGTACAGAGAGAGGGATAGAATCCGAAAGAGGGCAGCTTAGAAAGCAAAGAGTTGTGCCAAACTCTATCGAAGGCTTTCGATATGTCTAGCGCAACAGAGAAAGTTTCACCGAAACGGCTAAGAGAGGATGACCAGTTAAGAGAGCAAGAAGATCGCCAGTAGAACGCCCCTTGCGGAACCCATACTGGCGATCAGATAAAAGGTCAGAAGTAGAGAGGTGCTTTTGAATCTTCCGGTTAAGGATTGATTCAAAAGCCTTAGATACACAGGAAAGTAAAGCAATAGGGCGGTAGTTTGAGGGAGTGGAACGGTCACCCTTCTTAGGCACAGGCTGTATGAAGGCGTACTTCCAGCAGGAAGAAAAGGTAGATGTTGATAAGCAGAGACGAAAGAGTTTGACCAGGCAGGGTGTCAGCACGGAGGCACAGTTTTTGAGGACAATAGGAGGCAATCCATCTGGTCCATAAGCCTTCTGAGAGTTGATTAACATTATTTGTTTTATGTTTTGTTTTCTTTCTTCGAATATTCGTAGATTCCAACATTCATTCGATTGCTTCTTGTAACTTAATCTTTCTCAGTTAACAATTAAAATGTATAAAATAGATGCTGGTTTACCCCTTATGATGTAAGGAAAAGAAAATTACATACAACAATAATTTATTATTTTTTATTCTTTTTATTTTCATCGCTGTCACCATTAATATCATTATTATCATTATTGTAGTATTGTTTCTCACTTTTACACACACACACACACACACGCACACAGAGGTCAGACGTGGGTCACGGCGCTCCGAAAGGAGTAGCCCGGGGCCAGCCTGTTGGCCTCCCCTCTTTCCCCACTTCCCCTTCTCCCATTTCATTAAAACTGCAACACCGTCAGAAACTTTTGTGACATCAAGCTTTATCATGATGACAGACAGTGAGTGCAGTGCGTTTGTGGCGCCATGAAAACACTGAATTTTTTTTTTTTTTACAGTTAAGGAGACAGCTCAAGGGCGAAAAAAAAAAAAAAAAAAAAAAGGCCCGATACTCACTGCTCCCGAACAGAGGTTAAAGGAGTGTCCAAAATCAGAGGTTAATTTCGAGAGGAGAGGTGTCCTGATACCCTCCTCTTGAAAGAGTTCAAGTCGTAGGCAGGAGGAAATACAGATGAAGGAAGATTGTTCCAGAGTTTACCAGCGTTAGGGATGAAAGAGTGAAGATGCTGGTTAACTCTTGCATAAGGGGTTTGGACAGTATAGGGATGAGCATGAGTAGAAAGTCGAGTGCAGCGGGGCCGCGGGAGGGGGGGAGGCATGCAGTTAGCAAGTTCAGAAGAGCAGTCAGCGTGGAAATATCGATAGAAGATAGAAAGAGAGGCAACATTGCGGCGGAATTTAAGAGGTAGAAGACTATCAGTATGAGGAGGAGAGCTGATGAGACGAAGAGCCTTAGCCTCCACTCTGTCTAGAAGAGCTGTGTGAGTGGAGCCCCCCCACACATGAGATGCATACTCCATACGAGGGCGGACAAGGCCCCTGTATATGGACAGCAACTGTGCAGGGGAGAAGAACTGGCGGAGACGGTACAGAACGCCCAGCCTCGAGGAAGCTGATTTAGTAAGAGATGAGATATGAAGTTTCCAGTTGAGATTTTGAGTTAAGGATAGACCGAGGAAGTTTAGTGTTGAGGAAGGTGATAGCTGGGTGTTGTCAAAGAATAGGGGATAGTTGTTTGGAAGATTGTGTCGAGTGGATAGGTGGAGAAACTGTGTTTTTGAGGCGTTGAAGGACACCAGGTTCTTCTTGCCCCAATCGGAAATAATAGTAAGGGCTGAGGCTAAGCGTTCTGCAGCCTCCACCCTTGAGTCGTTAAGTTCCTGAAGGGTGGGTCTTCTATTAAAAGAAGTTGAATAATGCAGAGTGGAATCATCGGCGTAGGAATGGATTGGACAGTTCGTTTTGGAAAGAAGAGCATCAATGAACAACAGAAAAAGAGTGGGAGATAGGACAGAACCCTGTGGGACACCTCTGTTAATAGATTTAGGGGAAGAACAGTGACCGTCTACCACGGCAGAAATAGAACGGTCAGAAAGGAAACTGGAGATAAAGATACAGAGAGAAGGATAGAAACCGTAGGAGGGTAGTTTAGAAAGCAAAGATTTGTGCCAGACCCTATCAAAAGCTTTTGATATGTCCAGCGCAATAGCAAAAGTTTCACCGAAACGGGTAAGAGAGGATGACCAAAAGTCAGTTAAGAAGGCTAGGAGATCACCAGTAGAACGCCCCTTGCGGAACCCATACTGGCGATCAGATAGAAGGTCAGAAGTGGAAAGGTGCTTTTGAATCTTCCGGTTAAGAATTGATTCAAAAGCTTTAGATAGACAAGAAAGTAAAGCAATAGGACGGTAGTTTGAGGGATTGGAGCGGTCACCCTTCTTAGGTACAGGCTGTATGAAGGCATACTTCCAGCAAGAAGGAAAGGTAGATGTTGACAGGCAGAGGCGAAAGAGTTTGACCAGGCAGTGTGACGCCGACGCGGCCTTACCATACGGCCGACCCCCCAGGTCCTCCCAGGTACACCAGCCCGACCATCATGCCCCGCGAGAAATCGGTTCAGGTGCAGTGCAGTGTTGATGCCCGTCACTCAGGTGGAGTCATGGGTGGGGTAATCAGCACTCCGCTGAACATACAAAACAGTGCAGACCAGGTGCAGACAATAGACGTTCCCACGTCTACTGGCGCTCAGTCAGCCTCTTTCCATCCGGCAGGATGGATTTTTTTTTTTTTTTTTTTTTTTTACAGCAAAGGAGACAGCTCAAGGGCACAAAAAAGTAAACATTAATAAAAAAAAAAAGCCCGCTACTCGCTGCTCCTAAAAAGAATCCAAAGAGGTGGCCGAAAGATAAGTCAGTTTCGGGAGGAGAGGTGTCCTGATACCCTCCTCTTGAAAGAGTTCAAGTCGTAGGCAGGAGGAAATACAGATGAAGGAAGATTGTTCCAGAGTTTACCAGCGTGAGGGATGAAAGAGTGAAGATGCTGGTTAACTCTTGCATAAGGGGTTTGGACAGTATAGGGATGAGCATGAGTAGAAAGTCGAGTGCAGCGGGGCCGCGGGAGGGGGGGAGGCATGCAGTTAGCAAGTTCAGAAGAGCAGTCAGCGTGGAAATATCGATAGAAGATAGAAAGAGAGGCAACATTGCGGCGGAATTTAAGAGGTAGAAGACTATCAGTATGAGGAGGAGCCGATGAGACGAAGAGCCTTTGCCTCCACTCTGTCCAGAAGAGCTGTGAGTGGAGCCCCCCCACACATGAGATGCATACTCCATACGAGGGCGGACAAGGCCCCTGTATATGGACAGCAACTGTGCAGGGGAGAAGAACTGGCGGAGACGGTACAGAACGCCCAGCCTCGAGGAAGCTGATTTAGTAAGAGATGAGATATGAAGTTTCCAGTTGAGATTTTGAGTTAAGGATAGACCGAGGATGTTTAGTGTTGAGGAAGGTGATAGCTGGGTGTTGTCAAAGAATAGGGGATAGTTGTTTGGAAGATTGTGTCGAGTGGATAGGTGGAGAAACTGTGTTTTTGAGGCGTTGAAGGACACCAGGTTCTTCTTGCCCCAATCGGAAATAATAATAAGGGCTGAGGCTAAGCGTTCTGCAGCCTCCAGCCTTGAGTCGTTAAGTTCCTGAAGGGTGGGTCTTCTATTAAAAGAAGTTGAATAATGCAGAGTGGAATTAGCAGGTCAACACTCAGCCCATAAGCTGAGTGACAGTCGAAACCGCCTCTACCTGCACCCCCGCCATCAGCTGCGACCTGACCCTTCCTGACCTGGGGGTTAACACCTGACCCGCCACCCGGAAGACCACACCGCCTCCTACCGCACAAACGCACTGCATTCCACCACCTCACCTCCAAACCCCCCATCCTCAACTATTTCATCACAACTTTCCCACAGTGTAAACCACAGACCCCCTATACCCCTTTCATATTGTATTTTTCCCCTTTTTTACTATCTGCTATATAAAGGGCGAATCACGTCCGTCTGTATGTCCTTTATAGAGGTACAAACGGTGAGAGCTACAGACATAGGCTTGATATGTTTTTGAAGCGTACTATGCTCCCGAGTAATCGTGGCACATAATATTAGGACATGGATATACATTTTTTTAAGTTATTTAATAAAAACTATAAAAAAATGGTCCAAACGTTGGGACCATCGACGTTTTCTGCCGGTGCGGAGCTTGACTACTGTGATAGTTGTGATGACTACCCTCATATCTGTGATGACTACTGTAATAGTTGTGAGCACTACATCAAGTCCTAGCCATCCTAGCTCGCAAAAACTTGGAAGTGGACTATATAGAGATGATACATGGGTGCATTTTTTTATTTTATTAACCTAATAAATTATTTCTTTTATATTGTGAAATACAATTGTTTATCATAAAAGAAATCTTGTTTTTCTGGTTCTTATTTCTTCCGGGCAGCGCCGGGTACCTCAGCTAGTATTTCAATATTGTATTTTTAACGTGTATATTTTCAGCTTAACAGCTGCAATCTCTTAATAAAACGATTATTATTATCATTATTATTATTATTATTATTATTATTATTATTATTATTATTATTATTATTATTATTATTATTATTATTATTATTATTATACACACACACACACACACACACACACACACACACACACACACACACAAACACACACACAAACATTCACCACTGGACTCCCCTAATTTAGGGTAGAATAATTCTGTCTCAGTTCGTCTCCTGATATTGTGTGGCGCCCAGCTGCTGTATTGCCCCATTCAGCTGCTGTATTGTCCCATTCAGCTGCTGGATTATCCCACTCAACTGCTGGGTTATCCCATTCATCTGGTGGATTATCCGTTTCTGCGGCTGGATTATCTCATTCAACTGCTGGGTTATCCCATTCTGCGGCTGGATTGTCCCATTCTGCGGCTGGATTGTCCCATTCTGCGGCTGGATTGTCCCATTCTGCGGCTGGATTGTCCCATTCTGCGGCTGGATTGTCCCATTCTGCGGCTGGATTGTCCCATTCTGCGGCTGGATTGTCCCATTCTGCGGCTGGATTGTCCCATTCTGCGGCTGGATTGTCCCATTCTGCGGCTGGATTGTCCCATTCTTCGGCTGGATTGTCTCATTCTGCGGCTGGATTGTCCCATTCTGCGGCTGGATTATCTCATTCTGCGGCTGGATTGTCCCATTCTGCGGCTGGATTGTCCCATTCTTCGGGTGGATTATCTCATTCTGCGGCTGGATTGTCCCATTCTGCGGCTGGATTATCTCATTCTGCGGCTGGATTGTCCCATTCTGCGGCTGGATTGTCCCATTCTGCGGCTGGATTATCTCATTCTGCGGCTGGATTGTCCCATTCTGCGGCTGGATTGTCCCATTCTGCGGCTGGATCGTCCCATTCTGCTGCTGGATTGTCCCATTCTGCGGCTGGGTTATCCCATTCTGCGGCTGGATTGTCCCATTCTGTGGCTGGATTGTCCCATTCTGCGGCTGGATTGTCCCATTCTGCGGCTGGATTGTCCCATTCTGCGGCTGGATTGTCCCATTCTGCGGCTGGATTGTCCCATTCTGCGGCTGGATTGTCCCATTCTGCGGCTGGATCGTCCCATTCTGCGGCTGGATCGTCCCATTCTGCGGCTGGATCGTCCCATTCTGCGGCTGGATCGTCCCATTCTGCGGCTGGATCGTCCCATTCTGCGGCTGGATCGTCCCATTCTGCGGCTGGATCGTCCCATTCTGCGGCTGGATCGTCCCATTCTGCGGCTGGATTGTCCCATTCTGCGGCTGGATCGTCCCATTCTGCGGCTGGATCGTCCCATTCTGCGGCTGGATCGTCCCATTCTGCGGCTGGATCGTCCCATTCTGCGGCTGGATCGTCCCCTTTTGCCTCAGTATCTCTTGCTCCTGGCGGTTAATCTTGTCTTGCATTTCCTTAACCTCAGACTTCTTCTTCTCTCTGTAACTACGTGCCTTAATGGCGTTCTGTCTCTTTCTCTCTTGCTCCTCGTCCTCATACGGAATCTCCCGCTCCCATTCCTTTGGCTTTATAACTTTCTTCATCGGACCGCAAGCATCCGTGCCTCTCCTCTTCCTTCCTCCGGTGGACGAACCCGGGCAGGAAGCATCCTTGGCCACCTGAGGATGCTGGTCAGCCATGTCCGGTACTCTTTGGGCCATAGCCTCAGCCTGCATCAGGGGCACCGTCTGAGGCGGGGCAGGTAGAGTCCATGTGCTTGTGGACGCGTGGCTTTGGTCAGGCTGCCCTTGGATCATCATTTGGGGGTTGAGGTTCATCCGGCAGAGTGGCCTTGGCTCGTGCTGGCTAGGGTTTGAGTAATCCTGGGTGGCCGGAGTGTGCTGCGAGATATAAAAGACGGGACCCGCAGTAGGGGCCCTCGTGTTAAATATAACGTTGTCAGCAGCGGGGCTGCCGGACACCGCTGGGGCTGGTTTCTGCCGAGTCATTTCCGCTGGTGTGCCCATGGTCATACCAGAAGAATCATCTTTCTCTTCATTCTCCACCTTGTCGTAAACGGTAGCCTCATCAAAATTTTCAAGAGCGTTCATGTAAGTTTCAAGGTCAGGAGGGCAGTGGACCTCGTCCTCCATGGCGCTCATCTGGAAAAAGGAAAGGATTCAACTGAAAGTCGTGACCAGCGGCTAGCGAGCAGGGTGAGTTCCTTAAAGGCAAATCCGTATAAAACACGAGATAATTATGCGTGTGAGGGCAATTACCATCACCATCAAAACTATAAGCACCACCAAAAGTATCAGTATCACCATCATCACTACCATATACACTACCACGATGACTCCCAACATCAGCATCACTACCACCACCGCCATCATCACCATCATCACTTCCAGTACAGTCTTGACCGTTGTCACTCTGACACTTTTGGCTGGGCAGGAGGGAGATTCCCACTTCCTCAGCCTTTCCCTTGATGTTCTCTCTGAGCCTGTCACTCTCATTAGGCGGGAGGACGGGAGGGGGGAGGAGGAGGGGGAGAAGCTGGGCGGGAGGGAGGGAAAAGATGGGAGGAAACTGAATGAAGGAAGGCACGGGAAAAAAATACAATTGAAGTAAAAAGTGTGTGTTTGTGTGTGTGTGTGTGTGTGTGTGTGTGTGTGTGTGTGTGTGTGTGTGTGTGACAAAGATGGAAAATGCATGTGAGAGAGAGAGAGAGAGAGAGAGAGAGAGAGAGAGAGAGAGAGAGAGAGAGAGAGAGAGAGAGAGAGAGAGAGAGAGAGAGAGAGAGAGAGAGAGAGAGAGAATATGAATCACCTGTCCTCAGGGGCTGACCTCACACTCTCATCAGGAGAAATTTTGGGGATGTTAAGACGGGGACGAGGAGGGGCGGGGAAGGCAGGTACGGGGAGAGTGAGGTGGCTATGGACGATGACTTGGTAAAAATTTGAAAAGATTAGAAAAAGAGCCCAGTTCAGGCGTCCGAGAGACAACGGCCACAACTGTACCACCACCACCACTCTGATCACCCTCCATCATCACCACCACCACTCTGATCACCCTCCATCATCACCACCACCACTCTGATCACCCTCCATCATCACCACCACCACTCTGATCACCCTCCATCATCACCACCACCACCACTTTGATCACCCTCCATCATCACCACCACCACTATGATCACCCTCCATCATCACCACCACCACTCTGATCACCCTCCATCACCACCACCACCACCACTATGATCACCCTCCATCATCATCACCACCACCACTCTGATCACCCTCCATCATCACCACCACCACTCTGATCACCCTCCATCATCACCACCACCACCACTATGATCACCCTCCATCATCACCACCACCACCACCACTATGATCACCCTCCATCATCATCACCACCACCACCACTATGATCACCCTCCATCATCACCACCACCACCACCACTCTGATCACCCTCCATCATCATCACCACCACCACCACTATGATCACCCTCCATCATCACCACCACCACTCTGATCACCCTCCATCATCACCACCACCACCACTCTGATCACCCTCCATCATCACCACCACCACCACTATGATCACCCTCCATCATCACCACCACCACCACTCTGATCACCCTCCATCATCACCACCACCACCACCATGATCAGCCCCCAGCATCAGCACCACCACTCTGATCACCCTCCATCATCACCCCCACCACCACCACTCAGATCACCCTCCATCATCACCACCACCACCACCACTCTGATCACCCTCCATCATCACCACCACCACCACCACTCTGATCACCCTCCATCATCATCACCACCACCACTCTGATCACCCTCCATCATCATCATCACCACCACCACTCTGATCACCCTCCATCATCACCACCACCACTATGATCACCCTCCATCATCACCACCACCACTCTGATCACCCTCCATCATCACCACCACCACTATGATCACCCTCCATCATCACCACCACCACTCTGATCACCCTCCATCATCATCACCACCACCACTCTGATCACCCTCCATCATCACCACCACCACTCTGATCACCCTCCATCATCATCACCACCACTATGATCACCCTCCATCATCACCACCACCACTCTGATCACCCTCCATCATCACCACCACCACTATGATCACCCTCCATCATCACCACCACCACCACTCTGATCACCCTCCATCATCACCACCACCACCACTATCATCAACCACCATCATCACCACCACCACTATGATCACCCTCCAACAACACCACCACCACCACTGATCACCCTCCATCATCACCACCACCACTATGATCACCCTCCATCATCACCACCACCACCACTATGATCACCCTCCATCATCACCACCACCACCACTCTGATCACCCTCCATCATCACCACCACCACCACTCTGATCACCCTCCATCATCATCACCACCACCACTCTGATCACCCTCCATCATCATCACCACCACCACTCTGATCACCCTCCATCATCACCACCACCACCACTCTGATCACCCTCCATCATCACCACCACCACTATGATCACCCTCCATCATCACCACCACCACTATGATCACCCTCCATCATCACCACCACCACTATGATCACCCTCCATCATCACCACCACCACTATGATCACCCTCCATCATCATCACCACCACCACTATGATCACCCTCCATCATCACCACCACCACTCTGATCACCCTCCATCATCATCACCACCACCACTATGATCACCCTCCATCATCACCACCACCACTATGATCACCCTCCATCATCATCACCACCACTATGATCACCCTCCATCATCATCACCACCACCACTCTGATCACCCTCCATCATCACCACCACCACTATGATCACCCTCCATCATCACCACCACCACTCTGATCACCCTCCATCATCATCACCACCACTATGATCACCCTCCATCATCACCACCACCACTATGATCACCCTCCATCATCACCACCACCACTATGATCACCCTCCATCATCATCACCACCACCACTATGATCACCCTCCATCATCACCACCACCACTCTGATCACCCTCCATCATCACCACCACCACCACTCTGATCACCCTCCATCACCACCACCACCACTCTGATCACCCTCCATCATCATCACCACCACTATGATCACCCTCCATCATCACCACCACCACCACTCTGATCACCCTCCATCACCACCACCACCACTCTGATCACCCTCCATCATCAACACCACCACAAAGCTCACCCACCATCAGCACCACCACCACGATGATCGGCCTCCAACATCACCACCACACAGATCACCACCATCATCATCACCACCACCACTATGATCACCCTCCATCATCACCACCACCACTCTGATCACCCTCCATCATCACCACCACCACCACTCTGATCACCCTCCATCACCACCACCACCACTCTGATCACCCTCCATCACGCATCCTTGGCCACCTGAGGATGCTGGTCAGCCATGTCCGGTACTCTCTGGGCCATAGCCTCAGCCTGCATCAGGGGCACCGTCTGAGGCGGGGCAGGTAGAGTCCATGTGCTTGTGGACGCGTGGCTTTGGTCAGGCTGCCCTTGGATCAGCATTTGGGGGTTGAGGTTCATCCGGCAGAGTGGCCTTGGCTCGTGCTGGCTAGGGTTTGAGTAATCCTGGGTGGCCGGAGTGTGCTGCGAGATATAAAAGACGGGACCCGCAGTAGGGGCCCTCGTGTTAAATATAACGTTGTCAGCAGCGGGGCTGCCGGACACCGCTGGGGCTGGTTTCTGCCGAGTCATTTCCGCTGGTGTGCCCATGGTCATACCAGAAGAATCATCTCTCTCTTCATTCTCCACCTTGTCGTAAACGGTAGCCTCATTAAAATTTTCAAGAGCGTTCATGTAAGTTTCAAGGTCAGGAGGGCAGTGGACCTCGTCTTCCATGGCGCTCATCTGGAAAAAGGAAAGGATTCAACTGAAAGTCGTGACCAGCGGCTACCGAGAAATGGCAGATGAATTTCAACATCAGCAAGTGTAGCGTATTTAGTGTAGGAACACGCAACCCATTACACGGGTTTAGACTCCCCAGCGATAGGCAGATCAGAATGTGAAAGGGATTTGGCAGTGTTAGTGAGCTCTGACGTCTGCGAGGAATAGAGCAAACAAGGTATTAGGCTTTATTAACAGGACAGTAACCAACAAAAGTGCAGAGGTCATTCTCAGACTCTATTTAGCGTTAGTTAGGCCACACTTAGATTATGCTGTCCAGTTTTGGTGCCCACACTACAGAATGGACAACAACTTGCTAGAATCAGTTCAGAGGAGGATGACCAAGATGATTCAGGGGCTGAGGAACCTCCCATATCAAAATAGGCTGAAACATCTAAACTTACATTCACTAGAAAGACGAAGAGTGCGGGGAAATCTGACAGAAGTATTCAAATGAGTCAAGGGTTACAACAAAGGCGATATAAGTAAAGTCTTTGGTCTAGTTATAAATACGGATTTACACATAAGAACATAAGAACATAAGAACATAGGGAAACTGCAAGAGGCCGGGTGGCCTACACAGAGCAGCTCCAGAATCCCCCCCACTACTCACGATGGGTGAGGTGTAGTTTCAGGAGTTACAGGTAGAGGCTTGATCCTCGTTATACCGGCGGTACTATGCACGCACCAGTACCCTGCCACCTTACTGCACCCACACCTCACTGCCACCTGTTGTCCTCGTCCATGTAGCTATCCAGTCTACTCTTTAAAACAAGTTATCGTTCCTGCACTAACTATGTGATTGCTGAGTCTATTCCATTCCCCCACCACCCTATTACTAAACCAATGCTTGCCTACATCTCTCCTAAATCTATACTTTTCTAATTTAAATCCATTACTGCGAGTTCTATCCTGCTGGCTAATTCTCAGTACTTTACTTATATCGCCTTTGTTGTAACCCTTGACCCATTTGAATACTTCTATCAGATCTCCCTGCACTCTTCGTCTTTCTAGTGAATGTAAGTTTAGATGTTTCAGCCTATTTTGATATGGGAGGTTCCTCGGCCCCTGAATCATCTTGGTCATCCTCCTCTGAACTGATTCTAGCAAGTTGATGTCCATTCTGTAGTGTGGGCACCAAAACTGGACAGCATAATCTAAGTATGGCCTAACTAACGCTAAATAGAGTCTGAGGATGACCTCTGCACTCCTGTTGGTTACCGTCCTGTTAATAAAGCCTAATACCCTGTTAGCCCTATTCCTCGCACTAATACATTGCTTCCTTAGTTTTAGGTCAGAGCTCACTAACACTCCCAAATCCCTTTCACACTCAGACCTGCCTATCGCTGTGGAGTCTAAACTATACCCGTGTAATGGGTTGAGTGTTCCTACACTAAGTACGCTACACTTGGTGATGTTAAAATTCATCTGCCATTTCTCTGACCAAGCTAACAGTTTGTTGAGATCCTCCTGCAGTGCTCTAGCATCCTCCCCTGTCCTAATAGTGCGTCCTATTTTGGTGTCATCTGCAAATTTACCTATGTCACTGGTCCCTAATACTATCAGCTATTATTGACTCAATCATTTTACCTTTAACTGACGTCAAACTAATCGGCCTATAGTGCTCCATGGAAGATTTGTCTTCCTTCTTAAATATTGGAATAACGTGTGCCTGCCTCCATGAAACAGGCACCACCCCTGTGTCTAGTGACTTTCTAAATACTTCTGTTAACTGCCCACTTATTTCAGTTTAAAAGAGAGAGAGAGAGAGAGAGAGAGAGAGAGAGAGAGAGAGAGAGAGAGAGAGAGAGAGAGAGAGAGAGAGAGAGAGAGAGCAGGTAATGAAGGAAGGAAGAGAGGAAGGCAAGAAGGAAAGGGAAGAAAAGTAAAATAAAGAAAGTTGAAGTAAGGAAGAAAGGAAGGAAGATAAAGTAAAAAAAAAAAAAGGAAAGGAAAATTAGGCAAGTCAACGAAATGAAGGGAAACGACACAAAGAGATAGAGATGGAAGGAAGAACTGAGGAAAGGATAACGAGGAAGGAGGGAGGGAAAGAAGGATTAATATGGAATAAAGAAGAAATGTATGGAAGGTAGAGAATGAATGAGAGAAAAAAAGGAAGGGTAAGAGGAAAGAAGAAATTGGAGAGATAGGAGAAGGGAATGACAAAGAAAAGGGAAAGAGAAATGTAAAAGATGAAAAAAAAGTTAGAAAAGAGGAGGAGATGGAGACTGAAGAAGGAAATGATTGAGAGAGGGAAGGAGTGAAAGAGGAATGTAAGAGATGGTAGAGAGGGAAGGAGGAGGGAAGGAGAGAGGGAGGGTGGGAATCAAAGAGGAAAGTAAGAGATGAAAAAAGGAAAAGGAGGAGGAGGAGAGAAGATGGAGAAATAGAAGGAAGGAATGCTAGAGAGAGAAAGCGGGAAGGAGGAAAAGAGTAATGTAGGAGATGGCAGAGAGGGAAAAAAGGAAGGAGGGAGGGAGGAAAGAGCAATGTAAAAGATGAAAGAAAGAAAGGGAAGGAGGATAGAAGGGGATGGAGAGATAGAAGGAAGAAATGACTGCGCAGGAGAGGGAAAGAGGAAGGTAAGAGACGGGGGAAAGGGAGGAAGGAGGGAGGGAAGGAAGGAGAGAGAGGGAGGGAAAAAGGAGTGTAAGAGAGGAAAAAAGGAAGAGTAAGACAAGGAAATGGAGAGGTAGAAGGAGAGAATAAGAGAAAGAGAGAGAGAAGGAAAGAAGAATGTAAGAGATGGTAGAGAGGGAGGAAGGAGGGAAGGAGGAAAGAGGAGTGTAAGAGATAAATAAAGGGTAAGAGGAAAGATGATGCAGAGAATGAAAGAGGGAAAGAGAGAGAGGAAAAAGGAATGTAAGAGAAGGGGGAAAGGGAGGAAGGAGGGAGGGAGGGAGGGGAAGGATAAAAGGAGGGAAGGAGGGAGGGAGAGAGGGGAAGGATAAAAGGAGGGAAGGAGAGGAGGGAAATTATGATAGGCGAGGCGTCACGACACTCTCTCACCAACAGGAATTCAATTGTTCTGTTCCTCTGTTTTGTTTCCCGTAAAAAAATGTGACAGAATAATACCATGAAAAAAGTAATTGTATAAATGCTTGTTACATGTGAAATAGTAATGATAATAATAGCAACAGTAACGATAAGGATAATGATGACGGTGATGATGATAATGATAATAATAATAATAATAATAAGAAGAAGAAGAAGTAAGAGAAAATGAAGTAGAAGTAGAAGAAGAAAAAGAGGAAGTAAAAGAAAATGAAGTAGAAGTAGAAGAAGAAGAAGAAAAAGAAGAAGAAGAAGAAAAAGAAGAAGAAGAAGTAGCAGAAGACGAAGTAGAGGAAGCAGAAAAAGAAGAGAAACAAAAAGAAGAAACATAATACTGATAATTCTTCACTCTTCTTCTTCTTCTTTTTCTTCTTCTTCTCCTCCTCTTCCTCCTCCTCCATTCATGCTCAAGGAGGGATTATAAACAACGAAAAAAACTTATCAGCAAGAAAATAAACAAATATATAAGCGAACGATAACTACACACACAAACACAAACACACACACAAACACAAACACACACACAGACACACACAAACACACACACACACCTGCGCATGAGATAAACACAGGTACGTGACGCCAGGACACACCTTGATAAACACCACATGGCCGCCACACACACACACACACACACACACACAAAGATAGATGATTAAGTGGAGAGAGAGAGAGAGAGAGAGAGAGAGAGAGAGATTTATACAACAATGTACAGATAGTAAGATAGATAGACACGGAATAAGAAAAGACAAGTAAATACGGAACACTTTCTTAGGGAATTTAGTTTTGGGATCCCATCGCAAGCAGCTGGGTGCTGAGGGGACATTTTGGTGGTGGTGACTGTCGGTTTGGTGGAAAGTGGCAGCCTATTCCCTCACACTGGTTACAGCTTCTGCTGCTACTGTCCCTCCCCATCTGTGTTGTGTTCCTTAGATAGCTCTTCAAGTACAGCACGGGCCACCTTCATCGCTACTCTTTTCATTGCTTTTTTCACCAATTTTCCATTCGGTCTTTTGTTGGCGCCCTTGTCCATCACTGGTATGATCGAGACTGTCTGTTCACGGACTATTCTCTCTTGTATGGTGACGATAAACTTCAATTCAGTTTTGTCCGTTTCCTCATCTCCAGTAACTTGATTTTCCAGATTTTCTGTAGCATCTTCGTAAGAAACAACCTTCCGTTGATTGACATCTTTTTCTTCTGTTACGGAAGGAGTAATCTTTTCAATAACTGTCTCATTTGTCACATCGGGAACCTTTTCCTCTGTTACAACAACAGGGACTTCTTCTTTCTCTTTAGAAACAGTGACAATCTCTTCTGTCGCCGTAGGGGCAGCCTGTTCAGTAACCCTTTCTTGTGGGGCATTCTGCTCAATAGCCCTTTCTTGTGTCACAACAGGAACTTTTTCTTCTGTCGGCGATGGGGCAACTTTTTCAACAACCTCCTGTTGAGGGACTACCGGGACTTTTCCTTCTGTCACCGAGGGGATAATCTTTTCAATAACCTTCTTCTCTTCTGCCATAACAGGGAGTTTTTCTTGCTCCTTAGAGATGCTTACGATCTCCTCTGTCACCGAAGGGGCAGCCTGCTCAACAACCTTCTCTTTTGTCACAACGGGGACTTTTCCTTCCGTCATCGTGGGATGGATCTTTTCAGCAACCTTCGCCGGCGTCACAGCAGGGACTATCTTTTCAACGACTTTACCATCTTGAATGACAGGGACAGCACTTGGTTCTTTTACGACGCATGGGCTACGCGTAGCATTTGTTTCTTCAGCCTTTCCTTTTTCTTCCTTAATCTTGTTTTTCACGTCATCAACTTGGTGTTTCAAGTCTTCAATTGTTTCATTAAGATGTTTTTCGTTACGAACCTCTTTGATGTCGCTATCACACACATTCTTTTCGACTTCTTTTTGAACTACAGTTTCTTTCTCGACATCTTTTCCATCACCCTTTTCTGTAACATTCTTCCTTTCCACAGATGTCACCTTGGTGCTTTCCTGTGGAGAAAGTTGTTCTTCTTTCTGTTTTACTAACACTTCATTCGTTATATTGCCGGGCATAATTTCCTTTATTTCCTCTGTTCGTTCTACGTTCTGAAGTCCATCATCCTTCTCTGTAACATTCTTCCTTTCCACAGATGTCACAATAGTGCTTTCCTGTGGAGAAAGTTGTTCTTCTTTCTGTTTTACTAACACTTCATTCGTTATATTGCCGGGCATAATCTCCTTTATTTCCTCTGTTCGTTCTACTTTCTGAAGTCCATCATCCTTCTCTGTAACATTCTTCCTTTCCACAGATGTCACAATAGTGCTTTCCTGTGGAGAAAGTTGTTCTTTCTTCTCTGTAACTAAACTTCCATTCGTTATATTGGCTGGCATAATCTCCTTATGTTCCTCTGTTGGTACTGCTTTCTGCGGAACATCGATCAGATTTGGGGAATCTTTAAGTCCCTGTTCGTAGAATATCCGGTACTCGGCCAGCGCTGCCATCACCACCGCGAGACACGAGGTCTCGTCCTCCGGGAGCCTCCGGAGCCCCGCCACCCCGGTGGCGTCAACGAGGGGCCCCAGCCCCAGCACGGTGAAGATGGTACCGACTACAAGAAGGTTCATAGTTGTTGATTGAAAGTTTATTGAAAGTTTATGAAATTAAGAAGACTTGCGGTTGTGTGGCAGAAAACCGCTCTGGGATTGAAAACAGAATGGCCTCCAGAACACAGACCGGGCATGGAAAATTATCCTCTCGGGTCTTCCTCCCTTACAGGAGCACACACACGACGGCGAGGAATTGGGATGTAAAGTCTGGTGTGTGTGTGTGTGTGTGTGTGTGTGTGTGTGTGTGTGTGTTTTAGGGAGGATACGAGGCTCAGGGGTCCGTTACAAGGATGTTTAGGCCCCGAGCACACTAGCCACTCTGTGGCACCACAAGTGGCCGCGCAAAGTGGCACACCACACCACCACACCACTTGGAACTCCTCCGTTTCCCCTTCCTTCCCGCTCATCATTGCCTCCTCCCCTCCGCCCCCCCCTCTCTCTCTCTCTCTCTCTCTCTCTCTTTTGTCATCACTGATTTCTCCGCTGTTATAAACCTTGTTTATAAAACTGGTTAACTTTTTAATACTAAAACTGTCCAGAGCTCTTATCATCCCTACCGCCACTCCATCCTCACCAACTGCCTTTCCAGTCTTCATTTTCCTGACTGCCTTCTCCACTTCACTTTCACTAATGTCAAGGCCCGTCATTTCCACACCTTGTTCCAAATTATCCGGTCTGTCGTCTCTGAACAATTCTTGTATATATTCTTTTCATCTGGCAAGTATTTCCTCTTTTTCCATTGCTATCTCTCCATTTGGTTTCATTATTGCTTCTCCTTCACTTATCTTTCTTCTGCCAATAAACTTCTTCACTCTTTCGTACATCATTTGAGTATCCCTATGTTCTTTTACCCACTTTTCCTTTGCAGCAGAACATCGTCTTTTAACTTCTCTGTTCAGTTCTCTGTATCTTATGTACTGCATTCCTATGCTTAAACGTCCTTTCGCTCTTCCATCAGGTCGAGAATACCCTCTGTCATCCACGCTTGTCTTGCTCTTCTTTCTTTCCTTGGTATTATTTCCTCAGCCACTTCCACATTTGCTTTTTGTAAGCATGTCCATTCCTTTTCTAGTTCATCACATTCATTTTCCTCCAAAAGTGCCTCGTATCTATTTTGAACTGCCACACTATATCTTTCTTTTATGTCTTCCTTCCTAAGTTCTTTTAAATTAATTTGGAGTTCCCTCTTACTTTTCTGTATGCTGTTTAATTTTAATCTAGTCACTGCAGCGTTGTAGCGCGAGAATGGAATAAACTCCCACCTTCAGTGGTCCAGCGCGGTTCGATTGATTAATTTAAAAATTAGGTAGACCACCACTTCCTTCGACTTTTAATATTCACTAAAAGTAGAAATGCAAAGTCTTGGTAACATTAACTTTAATATTATTTCACTTATGCTCAAGGACAGATCACTTAGTCAGAATCATAGGGTCTGTGTGGTCTGAATATCTATGTAAATCTCTCTCTCTCTCTCTCTCTGCCTGATGCAATAGTTTAGGTTAAGATGTTTTATAGTAATATCAGGATAAATAAAGGGGAACTTAGGTAAGTGCGAGCCTGCTTTGATTCTTGTAATAATATGAATGACTTTTATTTAAACTGGTGTGTGTGTGTGTGTGTGTGTGTGTGTGTGTGTGTGTGTGTCTACTTCTAGGTTTTGGCTGAACAGTTTCGCCTTCCTCCCACTTCCGGATCCGTTTTCTCGCCAGCATCCCTGTTGATTCCTATTCTTCGGCTGATTTCACTCAACGAATAATAATAATAATAATAATAATAATAATAATAATAATAATAATAATAATAATAATAATAATAATAATAATAATAATAATCTAATAGTAATAAGGATAATAAAAATGACTAATAATAATTATTATAATAATGATACTAATGATAATGAAAATGATAATGTGGATATTAAAATGAGGATGATGATGAGGAGGAGGAGGAGGAGACGAGGCGTGGTCGTGGGCGGGTTAGGTAGCAGTGGGGTGATGGAGGGAGCGGTTGGTGACGAAAAAGACAAGCCAGAACAGTTCAACATTCTAACTTGAAGCCAGTACAGGTCTTGGGTCTCAAACACTAAGCGATCTTACACGCCCATATTTGTAAAGGCTTGGGTAGAGGCTGCTGTGGATATTTCCATGGGTAGCTATACGATCCAATTGATGGATTGACAAGGCTTGCACCATAAACGTGAAAAGCACTCATGAGAACTCGACTAATCTCCTCTGTGGCCTGTGGAAATATTTGTTGTGAGAGCCGAACCTTAGTGTGAAAGAAGCTGGCTTATGTGTAGCCACTCCAATAACAGGAAATAACTGATTCACTGGCTGAATACACAGCGTGGTCGGTTTGTCACGGGTGAACACGATACACACACACACTTACTATAGTCTCCGGCACGAGACTATGGCAGGGTTTACTGTATTGTAGATTTAGGGTTTAGTTCAATGCTCTTCAATTTCGTGAATAGACTACTGAAAACATCAACAACTATATAGGTCTTCTCCAAGATTTGCGTGAATGTACAAAGGTATTCTTCAGGAGAGAAAATAATTAAGAACAAAAATATCAATCATTTTAGACTCCAAGGAGAAAATAAAATAGGGTGGACAACTTTTGCAGTTGCCATAATATTCGTTTTGTTTCCTTTTGTTGGAGCAGCGTTAGCGGGTCATTTTGTTCCTGTTAATGTTTTTTTGCCCTTAAGTTGCTTCCCTTGCTGTTAATTAAAAAGGCTGAAGAGAGAAGGGCACGCGTTTAGCGTTAAATTGTGATGCAGGACAACCCTGATCGTTTTCACTATAGGGGAGACACGTTCTGGGGCGGCGGATACGAGTCTGAGTCGATGACTTATGAGTGGGAGATGGAACAGAAGGGAGAGAAGGGAGGGGCGAGAAGGAATGGTTTAAAGTTGTATAGATCATGAACCGAGAGAGAGAGAGAGAGAGAGAGAGAGAGAGAGAGAGAGAGAGAGAGAGAGAGAGAGAGAGAGAGAGAGAGAGAGAGAGAGAGAGAGAGAGAGAGAGAGAGAGTGTGTCTAATGTTATGGTATCACATGAAAGCAAGGTGAAAAATAATGATGCAAAAAATTAAAATAACAAATTCAAATTCCTTGATGAATAAGTAGTGTGTGTGTGTGTGTGCCAATCTGTCTTTCCACCTCTTTGTGTCTTGATCTCTGTCTGTATCTGGGAAAGCTACACAATACTGGGCAATCTGTTTCTCTTCTGTAAGTAAGCATCTCTCTCTCTCTCTCTCTCTCTCTCTCTCTCTCTCTCTCTCTCTCTCTCTCTCTCTCTCTCTCTCTCTCTCTCTCTCTCTCTCTCTCTCTCTCTCTCTCTCTCTCTCTCTCTCTCTCTCTCTCTCTCTCTCTCTCTCTCTCTCTCTCTCTCTCTCTCTGTGTCTGTATATGTATGTATATGTATGTAGGTAGGTAAGGTAGGTAGGTTAATCTATCTTTCTGTTTGTCTATCTGTCTGCACCGGATAAAGCCACACACTCGCCACCATAGACAGCATAAACAAACAGCCTCTCCGCCGGGGCTCACTACACATGCACAGGAATATAAAAATTACCCCCGCCGTCATTAGCGTTAAGCCGCCACGCAGCGCTCGGGTTAAAGGTGCAAAGAAGATCCATAACAGCACGCGCCCGGCCCCAGTGCT
>NC_066550.1:6901894-6904394 GCF_024679095.1 Eriocheir sinensis | reverse complement strand
CCTTCATCCATTTATAGACTTCTATCAAGTCTCCTCGCAACCTTCGCCTTTCTCATTGCACCAACAAGATTTGGCGGATCGGGAAGGATGGACAACGGTTGGTTGGTTGGTTGGGAGAAATCGGGGTCAAATGACATTCGTGCTATAAGCTCTAAATGTAAATTGAAAATCAATCATCGTACATATTTATTCAAATTGTCAACTGTAAAACTCCAAAGACCAACGTACATGTGCAAGGATGTGTTTGTGATTTCTTTGTCCACTGTGTAAAGTTATTTATAACACTCAAGTGACTGTGATGGTATGCTGGGCGGAGTCTGTGCCTGGCGCGAGGTAAACAAACTGTTGAGATGAAGAACACTGCCTCTTCTGGCGCTTCTGCTGCAGTCGTAGCACATGCTTCATTATGTGCAATGCAGCAGCACAATCTTCTAAAACCTCAATATCCTTCCGCTTCATGGTGAAGTGGCTGGAGAGATGCTGGCGTGGTGTTTGTTGTTGTTGGAGCGCGGCGTCAACACAACAGTTCAGGGTCAGTACAGTGTGATGCACAACATTGTTGTTTGGCGATATCACCAACAAAAACAAGCAACATGTTGGGAGAAATTTGCCCTATGTGACGCCGCCTTAAGTTAGGGCTTAAGGTGATGAGTGGTGTTAAGACCGAGTGGGCAGGTTACGTGCTAACCCCGTGTTAGTGGAAACACTTGCCATACTTCTTCGTGTGTTGGTGCTACTTATTCTCATTTTTACTTGTTAGTTTAAACTGTTAGTTTTATCCAGTGTTTGCGGTGTTTTACAAGTAATTAGACTAAGCTCTAAGTGTTTCAAGTGACGAAATTTAGTCTCATATGGCTGGACCCTGTCCCTAGACCCATTGTTCACCATCGGAATCTCTTAACACCTATAATTACCTCAAGCAATGTCAAGTAAAGTCACGCTACCCTTATTAGTTGGCAGATGCTAATCATGTGTATGATAGAAGTGCCTTACAAGGCATGGTGAATAAACTACTAATTTATCTCTGGTTTAGATGATCAACAAGTAATTTTATTTTGAACCTAAATGATTAATGAGTGCCCATGAGCGGCACGACACATGGACATACGTACTATGAGAAAAATCAAACAAAAAGAAAACGAACTGTATACAATTAACGGATTGCTTTTCAAACAAACAATTTTACACATGAACGACCACTAGGAACGATTTCATTCATTCTTCACTATACTTATACTTTCTGCCTTTCTTCCTTCTTTCATTTTACTTTACTTCTTTAATTTTATTAGACAAACAAACAATTCTTACTCATCAATAACCACTAAGATGAGTTTTGTAATTCTTTCCCACACCCACAACAACATTCCCGAGCCATCTACATAAATATACGAAAATCAAACACACGAGATAATGAACTGCAGGAAAACTCACCCCGCTGAGAAAAAAATGAGAGGAAAAGTAAATGAAACAAAGAAAGGACGAAAGAACCAAGGGAGAAAGGAATAAAAGAAAACTGACAGGGAGAATGAACAAAAGAAAGAAAGGAAGGAAGGAAGGAAGGAAGGGTGAAATCAATGGCAGGGAAAATTAATGAAACAAAGAAAGGAAAACAAGAACGAAGCGAAGGAAGAAAAGAATGACAGGAAGATTGAACAAAAACAAAGAAAGAAAGGAAGGAAGGGAGGAACAGAGAAATCAATACCAGGAACAATGAAACAAACAAAGAAAGGAAAAAAAAAAGAAGGAAAGAAGAAACGAAGCAAAAAAAGATGACAGGAAGAATGAATAAAACGAAGAAAGAAATGAAAGAGGAAGAAATTATATAAACACGCATCGTTTTCAAGTAGCTAGCAACAGCAAGAGAAAGGAGACAGCTTACTACGAATCCTATCATTATCCGATGGCCACAGAACACAAATAAAGGGCCAGAGAAAGCGACAAACCGCTCACCTTAATACTTGGAGGAAGAACTTAAATAACATAGCGAGACGTGGCAACCATCACACAACCTCCACTCACATCACTTCTCTAGGACTTTACGATCACAAAACCTTCATTCCAAGTACACAGACACAAATGGAGGCTTATGGGAATTGCCGAATGCCTATACAACATGTTTTCCTCGCCTCCTTTCTTTAGAGATAAAATTACTAACACGAATTTATCAGTTGGCAAGAGTGAGGATCAGGTCAGCGTTAGAACTTAAGACGTTAGTGTCCCTTTGGGCTTGGAGGTGAGAGGGTGGGTGTTGCTATCTGTTGCTGGTGACGGCTCTCTCATAAACCTCGCTATTTGCTTCGTTTTCTTCGTAGTGAGGTATGTGTTGAGTACGTGTGTGTGTTAAGGTTATATGGAAGAGTGGGTCTAGCTCTGAACTTCCTTATAACTTCTTTACGGGATAATTGATGTGAAGTTAGGAGGAAACGAGGAGGTGGAAAGTAAAGAAATCTTATGAATCAGGGTTTTTTTCTTGTTGTTTGACTTGAAGATTAATAGCGAA
>NC_066550.1:6836894-6899394 GCF_024679095.1 Eriocheir sinensis | reverse complement strand
AATCATCATCATCATCATCTTCATCATCATCAACACTATATTTGCCCTCATCATCATCATCAACACTATAACTGCCCTCGTCATCATCATCATTGTTTTCTTCATCTTCATAGCGTTATCAGTATTATCCTCATCACCATCAATACCACCATCTCCATTATCATCCCCTTCTTCATATAATTATGGCACACTGCTTATGTCACCCCCTCCCTTTTGAAGTTGAAGTGAGTCGGACGAGAGGGCTGGGGCCTTTTCTAAGAACACAAACAAGTCTAGTGTTACGAGAATGCACTCCTCAGATAATTATATAGAAAGGTGTTGGAAGCTAGGGTGTAATTCCATCCTTGAAAAAAATGCGATGAGATCATGTCAGAAAAATATTGAGATTGATGTAAAAATAGATAAACATTTAATTTAACGGCAAAGTGACGGTTAGACGAAGTTTTTGCGTAGGAAAACGAAAGACGTCAGACAAGTAATAGGGAAACACGGATTATGTGATGAAATAAGAAGGTAACCATTAAATCCAACGAGAAAATGAAGGTTAGAAGAAAGCTTTTGAAAAGAAATTAAATAAAAAGCGAGTCAGAAAAATGGAACAATGCAAATTACAGAATATGTAAAAAAATTAAAGAAATAATCAACTGAAATAACGACAAAAAGAAAGTTAAAAGATGCCTATAAGCAAGAAGACAAAAGGCGGGTCACAAATAATAGAAGACAGATTTAAGTTGATGTGACAAAATGAAAGAGATGCTTGAAAGAAAAAGAAAGTTAGATAATTGAAAGTAAAAGAAAGTTAGATAATTGAAAGAAAAAGAAAGTTAGATAATTGAAAGAAAAAGAAAGTTAGATTGAAGGAAAAGGAAAGATTGAGAGAAAAAGAAAGTTGGATTGAAAGAAAAGGAAAGTTAGATTGAAAGAAAAAGAAAGATTGAAAGAAAAAGAAAGTTAGATAATTGAAAGAAAAAGAAAGTTAGATAATTGAAAGAAAAAGAAAGTTAGATAATTGAAAGAAAAAGAAAGCTAGATAATTGAAAGAAAAAGAAAGTTAGATGCTTGAAAGAAAAAGAAAGTTAGATAATTGAAAGAAAAATAAAGATAAATAATTGAAAGAAAAAGAAAGTTAGATAATTGAAAGAAAAAGAAAGTTAGTTAATAGAAAGAAAAAAAAGTTACAAGCGTACAACTGAGAAAGCAAAAGGAGGGTGATAAAAAGGAGGGCATAACAGATTAAAAAAAGATGTGAAAAATAAGAAATAAATGAACGAAATAAAGTTGGATAAATGAAAGCTTGATAGTTGAAAGTTAGATAATTGAAAGAGAAAAAAAGCGGAAGAAGCGCATAAGTAAGAAAACAGAAGAATGGTAAAACAAAATAGAATACGGATTACTGATTATGTGAGAAAATTTAAGAGATAACAATTTAAATCAACAATAAATAGAATAAATAATAGATAGAAGCTTTTAAATAAGGAAAATTAGGGTAGTTAACAAATAATAGGATGAAAATCAGAATACAGATCAGGTGACAAACGGAAAGAAATAATCAGTTGAAATCCCGACAGACAGAAGTTAGGAAGCTTATGAGAATGAAAACTAGAGGCAGGTGATAAGAAGTAGGAGAGTCCCCGATTATCTACGAGGGTTTAGGAAAGAATGTGACGCCGGACAGTGTGAGAACAACAACACCTGATGATAACTAACGGGAATGTTAAGTAGGGAAAATGTGAACGTGTTTGTTGTGAGATTATGAAACTACTGGAGAGTGACGAAATATTATCATTATTATTATTGCTGTTATTACTGTTGTTGTTGTTGTTGTTGCTGTTGTTGTTGATGTTGTTCTTATTGTTATTATTACTGTCATTGTTATTATTATTATTATTATTATTATTATTATTATTATTATTATTATTATTATTATTATTATTATTATTATTATTATTATTATTATTATTATTATTATTATTATTATTATTATTATTATTATTATTATTATTATTATTATTATTATTATTGCTGTTGTTGTTGTTGTTGTTGTTGTGCAAGGTAGAAAGTATACGGTTAATAAAAGACAAAGAAAACAAAATGGATAGATAGATAGACAAATAGATGATAAATAGATAGATAGATAGATAGAAAAATAGATGTCAGATAGATAGATAAATAGAGAGAGAAAGTATAAAATTTCATCGCTAACAACAAACATTGCAATAACATCAATAACAACAACAAGAACAAGAAAAACAAGAGCGGCAGCAATAACAACAACGACAATAACAAGAATCGTGACTTGGCTCAAGCTAGAAGGATAAAGCAGTGTGTGTGTGTGTGTGTGTGTGTGTGTGTGTACAAGGAGTGTCTATATTCATTCATCTTTTTTCATTATTTATTTCTATGTTTTCTGCTGTTTTATTTGTTTTTTCTCTTGTTCTTGTTCTTCTTATTCTTGTTCTCCTTCACCTTTCTTTTCTTCTTATTCTTATTCTTCTTTTTCTTCTTCTTCTTCTTCTTCGTCTTTTTCTTCTTCTTATTCATCTTGTTCGTCTTCTTCTTCTTCTTTTCTTCTTTTTCTTCTTCTTCTTCTTCTCATTTCCTTTAAGCTTTACCTTTTTCTCCTTTTCTTTGACTTTTCTTTTTTTTCCTTTTCTCTTTTCATTTTCCTTTAATCCATTATCTTATTTTTTTCCGAACATTTTTCCTCTTTTCACTTTCTTGATATTTTTTTGGCCACCACTTTTCTTGCTATTTTTGTATATTACTTTTATTATTATTATTAATTTTTACTTCCACCTTATTTACTATTATTTACCTTCTATCATTGTTTCTTTCTTTATTAATTGTTTTTTTCTTTCCTTCGTGGTGCGTTTTCTAATTATTTTTTTTCCTACAAGTTCATCATTCCTTACGTAATTATGAATGTTCACGTGTGTAATTTCCTTTGTTTTCTTTATGATTTCCTTTTAACCTCACCCTGTTTCCTTTCTTTTAATTGTGATGGCTGATTCAAACCTTCTTCTTATTTTTCTTCTTCTTCTTCTTCTTCTTCTCCTTCTCCTACTTCTTCTTCTTCTTCTTCTTCTTCTTCTTCTTCTTCTTCTTCTTCTTCTTCGTCTTCTTATTTTTCTCCTCCTCCTCCTCCTCCTCCGCCTTCTTCTTCTTTTTCTTCTTCTTCTTCTTCATTTCTGTTTTGTTGCATTAGAATAGGTTAGCTTAGATGAAGTGAAGTGTGTGTGTGTGTGTGTGTGTGTGTGTGTGTGTGTGTGTGTGTGTGTGTGTGTTTGCAATAAAGGAAGCAGCTCAAGGGCAATAGATTAAACAAAATAATAAACTGAGCTGCTCTCATAAAAGAATGCATACAGGGATGAGTGGCCAAAAGAGGGGTCGGGAGGAGAGGTGTCTTGATACTTCTCTCTAGGAAAAGTTCAAGCCGTAGACAGGAGGAAACACAGACGAAGTAAAGCAGTCCAGGGTTTGCCAGAGAAAGGGATGAAAGAATGAAGACGCTGGTTAATTTTTGCATACCGGATTAGAACAGTATAGGGATGAGCAAGAGTCGAATCGAGTGCACGGGGTCACGGGAGGAAGGGAGGCATGCAGTTAGCAGATTCAGAAGAGCAATCAGCATGAAAATATCGACAGAAGATAGAAAGAGATGCAACATGGTGGCTGAGTTTAAGAGGTTGGAGGCTATCAGTAAGAAGAGGGGAGATGATGAAACAAAGACCCATAGACTGTTCTCTGTATAAGGACTGTGTGAGTGGGGGGGGGAGGGGGGGAACTGGCGGAGACGGTACAGAACGCCCAACCTCGAGGAGGCTGTGAAAGAGATATAAGGTTTCCTGTTTAGATTTTGAGTTCTGGGCAGATCAAGAATGTGTGTGTGTGTATGTGTGTGTGTGTGTGTGTGTGTGTTAGAGAGAGAGAGAGAGAGAGAGAGAGAGAGAGAGAGAGAGAGAGAGAGAGAGAGAGAGAGAGAGAGAGAGAGATCGCGTATAGCTTCCGATGCCCCCCACCCAGATAAGAGGCAAGGAAGAGGTGGGGAGAGGTGTGAGGGAGATAATAGGATGGAAGGCGAGAAGCAAATATGATAAGGAGATAACGAGATAAGATACCTGGCACGTGGAGGGGTGTCAGGTAGTGATTGGCCGGACAGAACGCTTCACCTTTCTTTGATTTAGTGCTTGTTTTACAGTAAGGGAAGCAGCTCAAGGGCAAAAAAAAAAATATAAAAAAATAAAATAATGCCACGAGCCGCTCCTACAAGATAGCAAATAGAACGAGAAGCCTAAAACAGGCGGTCAGTTCGAATGGAAATTATGATGTAGAAAAAAATGAGGAATGTGACTAAAGAAGGTGGGAATTAAGCAAGAAAGATAACCGAAGAAAGAAATAAACAGTAGATTAAACAGAAAAATCCAAATATCTCGCACAAATGAATAAATAGATCAATAAAATTGAATATCTAAATAAATTTGTTGGTAGAAAGCAATATTTCGTCAGCATTGGAGAGGTTTTAGACTTATATGGTATTTGTTTGTTAGAGTTGAAAGTGTTATATTTGTAAGGATATTGGAGTAAGTGTGTGGCATTCATTGGCTTAATGGAACACCTTTGTCTTATGTATTTTGTGTATTTATACGTAGACAAAAAGGATTTATTGGGATTGTGTTCCATGTTGTTACGATGAAGATGAGGAGGACGAAGAGAAGGAAGAGGAAAAAGAGAAGGAGGAAAAGGAAAAGGAAGAAGAGAGGGAAGAGAAAAAGGAGAAAGAAGACGAGGAGGATGAGAAGAAACTGGGGAGGAGGAGGAAGAGAAAAAACTGAAAATGAGGAGGAAGAAGAAGAGAAGAATCTGAGGAGGAGGAGGAGGAGGAAAAGGAGAAGCAGTAGGAGAGAGAGGAATTAGTATATTTTTCAGTCTCGGTTGTTTTATAATATATTAACATTGAAAATTCGTGTAGCAGGAAATGACCTTCCCACATGGATGACTAAAGTATTTATTCAACTTCTTTCACGGGTTACTCTGCTGGTGTTTTAGAAGGTTTATGTTACTGAACACGCTGGAAAGCCGTACCTGTCACCCCGTAGTGCTTTTACCTGTCACATAAACACACACACACACACTGCCTAGGAAATTTACTTTGAACTATATATACGGACACAAAGACAGAGACAGACAGACAGACATAAACAGACAAAATCTCTCTCTCTCTCTCTCTCTCTCTCTCTCTCTCTCTCTCTCTCTCTCTCTCTCTCTCTCTCTCTCAACCCCTATTAATAGCACTTGTTGACCCAGTAAACATTTCTAACTATATTGAGAGAGAGAGAGAGAGAGAGAGAGAGAGAGAGAGAGAGAGAGAGAGTCTATTTTTATCTTTGAACATCTCTTTCTCACGAATGTATATATATAGCGTCGAAAATGGATTCTCTCTCTCTCTCTCTCTCTCTCTCTCTCTCTCTCTCTCTCTCTCTCTCTCTTACGTGACTAAACCCTTCCCATTCCTTTGATAATTCCACAACCCTCCCTCCCGCCCTCCCTACCTCCCTCCCTCCCTTCCTTCTTCCTTTCCTCCTTTCTCCTTTTCTTCCTTCCACCCTTTTTCCTTCCCTTCTTTCTTTCTTCTTCCTTCCCATCCTCTTTCTTCTTTCTTTCATTCTCTCCTCCTTCCTCCTTTCCTCTTCCTCCCTTCTTCCTCCCCTCCTCTTCCTCCTCCTCCTCCCTCTCGTCTTCTCTCCCCATACTCATTCGGGTAAACTGTTTATAAGAATCGTCCTCGCTTCTTCCCCTTCTCCTTTCTTCCTCCTCCTTCTTAACTGTTTTTTAGAAGAATGAAGATAATTGTGATAGTGAAGGTGGAGATTGTGAAGACTCGGATGTTGTTGATGATGATGAAAAAGAAACCTCTATGTTGTTGATTTCTTGTATAATTTGTTTTTTCTGACTGCTTACTTTTTCATGCGTAGAAGTAGTAAAGTAGTAGTAATAGTAGTAGTAGTAGTAGGAGTAGGAGTAGTAGTAGTGGTAGTAGTAGTAGTAGTTCTAGAAGTAGTAGTAGTAGTAGTCGCAGTAGTAGTAGTAATAGTAGGAGGAGGAGGAGGAGGGATGGTAATATAAGTGGTAGTAACAATAGTAGTAGTAGTAGTAGTAGTAGTAGTAGTAGTATATAGTAGAAGTAGGAGGAGGAGGAGGAGGAGGAGGAGGAGGAGGAGGTTCAAGAAGAGTAGGTGAAAGAGGAGAAAACATAGTAGCCTGGCAAAACAAGTTTTCACTGTAAATGTATCTGCAGGAAGGTTGTTCCAGTGGCATTATATTTCACAGGAGAGGAAGCTGCTCAAGGGCAAACTCACAAAAAATGGCCGTCATGCGCTGCCCTGTAAAGATAATAAAATGAGGAGCCAGAAGAGAGGCACCATCGGATGGAGCAGTGTTCTGATGCCCTCCTCTTGAAGGAGCTCAAGACGTAGGCAGGAGGGATTAAGGCTGTTCCAGAGTTTACCAGTAAAAGGGATAAAAGAATGGAGATGTTGGTTCACTCTTGCATAGAGGATTTGGACAACATAGGGATGAGCAAGAGTAGAAAGATATGTGCAGCGGGGCCGCGGCAGGGATAAGGAGGCATGCAGTTAGCAAGTCAGAAAGTGACTAACTTTGGGGAAAAAATAAAAAAAATCTTTACTGCAGTTCCTCGTTTTTCTTATTTTTTTTAATTATTTTTACAACAAAGGAGACAGCTCAAGGGCACACAAAAAAGTAAACAATAATAAAAATAAAAAAAAGCCCGCTACTCGTTGCTCACAAAAAGAATCCAAAGAGGTGGCCGAAAGAGAGGTCAAATTCGGGAGGAGAGGTGTCCAGATACCCTTCTCTTGAAAGAGTTCAAGTCGTAGGCAGGAGGAAATACAGAAGAAGAATGAGGTCATTACTTATACTTATTGGGTTACTTTCTAGTAAAAATCATATATTGGAGTGACCGACGCTACTCAGCAGCATCTTCACGCCCTTCAAGACCCATGTCATATCCTTTCGTGGGTGTCTCCTTACCAGTAGGAGCTTTCTTATGGGGTCTTACCAAAAAGTCTCCATGTGCAGCATAGCTCCTGTGTCTTGGCGGTTTACACAACAAGGTCCTCACTATGGAGCCGAGCATAGAAATAGCTTTATTACAGCCGCAGGAAGAGGAATAGGAGGGAGAGGAGGAGGAGGAGGAGGAGGAGGAGGATTTTATGAAAGTTTATGTTTGGCCTTTCGTGTTGAAATAGGAAAAGAAATAAAAAGAAAAGAGAAAAGAAATCATTATGGGGAAAGTAAATACAAAGAAAAGATAAAGGACAATTATAATGATAAACAAATTGGTGTGTGTGTGTGTGTGTGTGTGTGTGTGTGTGTGTGTGTGTGTGTGTGTGTCTCTCTCTCTCTCTCTCTCTCTCTCTCTCTCTCTCTCTCTCTCTCTCTCTCTCTCTCTCTCTCTCTCTCTCTCTCTCTCTCTCTCTCTCTCTCTCTCTCTCTCTCTCACACACACACACACACACTCTCTCAGTCGCTCTCTAGACACCGTTGAGGGAGCAGCGTCAACACCGACCTCTCTGGCACTCAATAAGGTACACACAAACACACACAAACACACACCTCTCTTGACCCTCACGGGGTCAAGACGTGTCACTTGGCGCTCCCCATAGCAGCCACGGGGTCGGTTTGTTGACACTTTTTCTTTTTCTTTTTCTTCTCCTGCGCTCCCCATTCCCCCGCCCCTTCCCATTGTTTTCAAGGTACTCATTATTACAAAGAACACTCGTGAAATGTTGTGACACTATACAGACATACAGTGAGTGCAGTGGTTAGTGGTGCTGGAAGGGTAGTGAGAGCTGTGTCGCCAACACAACACCGAGGACACGCTCAAGCTCCGGAGGACGAAATCACCCAGCAGCAGAGGAAGGTCAGTTCAGGTGGCAAGCAGTGAGGCAGCCTCGTCATTTAGGTCTGGAGCAAGATGTTCGGCACCTTCATAAACTCTGTGCACTTGTTCCGATAAACCGGCCGGCAATCACCACCTGTGTCTCGCCATCCCAGGCTTAGCACTTCCTTACTAAGCCTGGGTATCCCTGAGTGACCTCCCAGATACTGCCCACCTGCATCCCTCTGGGACCTGTCACCTGAACCCAGCATCCTACCCGAGGATTAACATCGCACTTGACCTCACCGCCATCTGGAAGAATCCGCCCCTTCGCCCCCCCGGCACCACCCCCACTGCACTCCATCGCACCCATCCCCTCCCATCACCCCTACCTTTCCCAGAGACAAGTTTTCCATCCCCCTTCTCTTTTTGTACTTGTTCTCGTCAGCGAAATTTATTTAAATGTATTTATAAAATGTAAATTTTCAACCAGACAGCTGCCGTATACCTGAATAAACCGTATATTATTATTATTATTATTATTATTATTATTATTATTATTATTATTATTATTATTATTATTATTATTATTATTTACGTGGACGTGCACGTATATCAAAGTGTATTTGGTTGATTTAGAAAAGTGTACGTGTGTGTGTGTGTGTGTGTGTGTGTGTGTGTGTGTGTGTCTGTGTGTACAAGAGAAAATTAACTTACTGCAATCTATTTATATCCATCTTCATAGCATTCAGTGTAATTTGTAAACAATAATGAAAGTTGAACGTGTAAAGAGCATGATTTACAACAACAACAACAATAGCTATAACAACAACAGTAAAATGGTTGAGGCAGACACGGTTGAAAGATGTATAAGAGAAATAGACGGAATCACTGGTGGTTGAGGTCGTTACTCTCAGACGCTTCCATCTTGCTCTCACATCAAATATTTTCAAAGGCCGAGAAGGGTTTTAATCGCGTTCTCATGATTGGCTTTTTTTTTTATTCAAGTTCGTGGTACAGAACCATTGTCAAACTACCCCCAGGAGCATAAAAAGGCTTAGAACTCCTACGAAAGCCTTGCCAAACTACTACCATTGTCAAACTACCATCAGGGAAGTAAAACTACAAAAAAAAATCCTTAGAACTACGAAAGACTTGCCAAGGAGGGTATCAGGACACCTCTCCTCCCGAAATTGACCTATCTTTCGGCCACTCCTCTTGACTCTTTTGTGGTAACAGTGAGTAGCGGGCTTTTTTTCATTATTGTTTCCCTTTTTTCCCCTTTGAGCTGTTTCCTGTAATTTAAAAATAAAATTCCGTTTTTTAACTCCCAACAGAGGCATAAAACTACACAGGGAAAGGCTTACAACTCTTACGAAAGCCTTGTCAAACTACTGTCGTTGTCACACTGCAACCAGGGTCATATAACTACTCAGGGTTAGGCTTACAACTCTTACGAAAGCCTTGTCAAATTACTACCAACCCCATAAAATACTCAGGAAAAAGCTTACAATTACTACGAAAGTTTTATCATACTACTACCATTGTTAAACTACCACCAGCCTCATTAAACAACACAAGAAAGAGCTTACAACTCCCAAGAAAGCCTTTGCAAATGTGTGTGTTTGTGGGCGAAAGATTTAAGAATAGGCCCTTGTTACCTTGTTCGGGCAGACTGGCCTCCTGTAAGCCTTCAATCCTTGTGTCTACTTCTGTATTGACTTATCCTTGGTATTTAACAGTTATACACGTTAATTAGGCTTACGTGAGAAACAGGTATAGCCATGCAGGTAGATTGAAAGACTGAGAGAGAGAGAGAGAGAGAGAGAGAGAGAGAGAGAGAGAGAGAGAGAGAGAGAGAGAGAGAGAGAGAGAGACGTATTTATATAACGAAATGAAATATGACTTGTAATGTAGAGAGACAGACAGACAGACAAATTTAGAAGCACACACACACACACACACACACACACACACACACACACACACACACACACACAAAGGAATTCACAGGTGGTAGAAATCAAAAATACAGACAGAAGACCGACCGACCAACCTACAGACAGACAAGACAGACAGACATAACGGCTCATACACAAAGCCACAGACGAACAGACATAAACTCCGACAGAAAGACACATGGACTGTTTGTTATCCGAGGCGGGTGTTTACGGGAGGCGAGCAAACAAGGACGTGGCCTCAAAATGTGCAAAGTGTACTATCGCAGCGTAAGTGAAACGAGGAAGTAGTGAAGAAAGGAAGTTAGTGAAAAAATGCTGAAAAAGGATGGAGATAGGCAGAAGGGGAGGAAAAATATTAAAAGATAGATAACCTAGATGGTGAAAAAGTGAAAAAAATGGAGAATAAATGAATAAATGGAGGAGAAATGTAGAAAGATAGATAACCGTGAAAAGTGAAAAAAAATTGTAGAAGGGAAGAGAAGTAAAAATATAGGAAGAGAAGTAGAAATAAAGGAAGATAAGCAACTAGATAGATAGATATAGATACTTCGACAGAGAGCTAGATAGTGAGATCGACATAGATAGATAGATAGATAGATAGATAGAGTGATAGTTAGATATATGGATAGAAATTAAAAAGGAAAAGAATGTAATATAGAAAAAAGAAAGAATGAGTGAAAAAAGTTTACATTAAGAATAAAAACATTGGGACTTTGAAGGATGATAATTTTATTTAAAAAAAGGAAAGGAGGGGAACATGAACCAATAAAATGAATGCGAGAAAATAGAAAACTCATTGAAGAAAAATTCACAACAAAAAAAAAGGGAAAAAGGCGTATGGAAGAGTGTCATAACCATGTGTGTGTGTGTGTGTGTGTGTGTGTGTGTGTGTGTGTGTGTGTGTGTGTGTGTGTGTGTGTGTGTGTGTGCAAATAATTATAAGTATGGACCAGTGACATATAACTAATGGACCTTGTACTGGTCTGTTGTTGCTGGCACACACACACACACACACACACACACACACACACACACACACACACACACACACACACGGATATATGTTAACTAGACCTTTAACAAATTATACTTCATACAGTTAAGATCAAGTTTAGTAGACTTTGGTATTAAGAAAACAAGAGTGTCCTCCTCCTCCTTCTCCTCCTCCTCCTCTTTCTCTTTATCTTCCTCTTCCCACAAGGCGAACCTCATTCAGGTGTGTGTGTGTGTGTGTGTGTGTGTATGTGTGTGTGTGTGTGTGTGTGTGTGTGTGTGTGCCGGAACCTGACCTCATCACCTCACACTGCAGTAGTAAAGGAGGTGATGAAAGTGGTGGTGTTGGTGATGGTGGTGGTGGTGGTGGTGTTGTTGTTTTTGGTAAAGGTTATGGTGGTGGTGATGGTGGTGATGAAGAGGAGGTGATGAATATGATAATGGTGATGATCTTGGTAATGGTGGTGATAGTAGTGGTGAGAGAGAGAGAGAGAGAGAGAGAGAGAGAGAGAGAGAGAGAGAGAGAGAGAGAGAGAGAGAGAGAGAGAGAGAGAGAGAAGGGAGGTTTTATGATATCAGGTAACAAGTGGTGGAGGTGAAGGAATAAAGGGAGATGGAGGGTATAACTGCTGGTGGTGATGGTGATGAATGAAATAAAAAAAGAGATAAAGTAAGAGGAGAGTTAAGTAACATTGCAGGTGGTGATGATGGTGATGATGATGATGATGATGATAGATTAAAAAGAGACATAACGTGAGATCGAGTTACTAATAGTGGTGATGATGGTGGTGGTGATGATGATGATGATGAACAAAAGAGTGACATAACGTAACATGCGAACGAATTAGTAGTGGTGGTGATGGTGATGGTGGTGGTGGTGGTGGTGGTGGTGGTGATGGTGATGGTGATAGAGGTGGTGGTGGTGGTGGTGATGGTGATGGTGGTGGTGATAGTGGTAGTGGTGGTGATGGTGATGGTGATGGTGGTAGTGGTGGTGATGGTGATGGTGGTGGTGGTGATAGTGGTGGTGGTGATTGTGGTTGTGGTAATGGTGGTGGTGATGGTGATGGTGGTGGAGGTGTTTTAACAGGATGCCACGTGTTCTGTTATCTCCCCTAACACACATCCTACACATTTGTCATCACTGGCCTCTCCTCCCCTCTCCCGTACTCTCCCTCCTCTTTCCCCTCTCTCCCCTCCTTCAACTCTTGCTTCCTCTCTCTCAGTCCTCACTTTTTTCCCTCTCCCTTCTCTCCTTCCTCTCCCTCTCTGTTCTGCTCCTCATTTCCTGTTTTCCTTCTTTTATCCTTTTTTATTTCATATGTTTTGTTTTTAATTGTTCATACATATATTCCTTTAATTTTTGGGGGGGGTTATTATTTTTATTAACTGTATTTCCTTATTTTCATTTGTAACTTTTTTTGTCACCTGTATCTCTTTATATTCTTTGTGGCTTCTCTTTGGTTACCTGATATCTTTATTTTCCTCGTGGCTTCTTTTTTCTTACCTGTGTCTCTTTACCTGTCATTCCACACCTGTTTGTTTTGCTGGATTGCTCTTACCTGGTCAATGGATAACCTTGTATTGTTTTTATTCTTTTTTTATTGTACTTTTACCTTTTTTTTTTTTCTTTGTGTTGGAGGATGGTATGTTAGTGGTAAGTGTTGATTGTTGTTGTTGTTGTATATGATTATGTTATTGTTATTTTTTCATTGTTATTCTTCTTTATTTTCTTTCTTCTTTTTCTTCTTCTTGTTCTTCTTCTTCTCCTCCTTCTCCGACACTGCAGCATTTTCTTTCTTCTTCGTCTTCTTCTTCTTCTTCTTCTTCTTCTTCTTCTTTTCCTCCTTCAGGTTTTTGTTTTTGCTGTCCTTCATCTTCCACCTTTGAACATTGCACTCCTCGTAAGGACCACAGCATCCCCCCCTCTTGTGTTCTTTGTGTTCATCACAGCTTTACCACATAATATAAACAATATACCCCCTGTACCCCTTTCATACTGTACTTTTCCATGTTTTATTACATTTCAACATTGTTTTCTTAATGTGTATATTTTCATCTTAACAGCTGCAGTCACTTAATAAACCGATTATTATTATTATTATTATTATTATTATTATTATTATTATTATTATTATTATTATTATTATTACACACACACACACACACACACACACACACACACACACACACACACACACATTATCTCAGTTCATCCCCTCCGCCAGCTACTTCTTTTCCTGCAAGTCGGGTTGGTTAGCAACAAGTGACCCTTCCATCATCTCATTTTCGCTTCTTACTGATTAATGACCTCCACCGCTTGGCCCACCGCCCTTCCCTTTCTCCGGCCCTCCTTCCTTCTTTCTTATCAGTAATTGCTCTCTCAGTACCTACAAATTTGTTATCTTTTTTTCAGTTTTCATCACCACTCCTTCCTTGAATTCATTGCTCATTAAACGTGTTTCTCCAAAACATATCACGTTCTGTTTCACCTGTCCTCCCATCATCCCTTTCCTTCCACCACCTCTCTCTTCTCTCCCTCCCTTGGGACTAGTTGGTGACCCTCCATGTGACCCTCCCTCACAAATATATAAAGTTTCCTTGAGTGGATGAGCCTTGAGAGAGCAACACCGTATGGGCGGAGATGCGAAACTCATTAAGGAGTGAGCCGACATCTCGGCACGAGAAATTTGCAGGGAGATAGATCATTACAGTTATGTTAACACTGATATTTATTTGCGTGGAAATTATTACAATAATAGTAAAATTAAAAGTTAAGGAAAAGTTCCATAGAATAAATTTTACTGAAGGCAAAGGAGAAGAAGAAAGGGAAAAATGTGTGTGTGTGTGTGTGTGTGTGTGTGTGTGTGTGTGTGTGTGTGTGTGTGTGTGTGTGTGTGTGTGTGTGTGTGTGTGTGTGTGCACCATTACCGCCACTAAAAAACAATCATCCCCATATTTTAACAAACCTTTTCTCTGGCATTACAGACGAGTAACACGGCCGCCAATCCAACCTCTTCCCCGACATAGACGAAGAAGAACAAGAAACAAAGAATAAGAAGAAGAAACAAAAAAAGAAAGCAGAACTGGAAATAATTTAAGGATAATAATTCTATCAACAACCCCTTTTCTCTTCCCCATTCCTCTTGTCCTCCTCCTCCTCCTCTTCGTTCTTCTCCTCCTCCTCCTCCTCTCTCTTCCATCACTCACCAAGAAAATAAAGGAAAAATATGAAAAGAAAAGAAAAGAAAAGAAAAATCTGAGTAATGGTGTCCAGATTATTAGTAAAACAGAACTAGGAAAATAATATGTAAAAAATCTATCCCAGTATCCAATAAAGTAAGACAAAAAAACAGGAATTAAACAGAAAAAAAACAATAAGAAAAGAAAAAGACGTTAGTGCAAAGGTCTCCAAAAAAGAAAAGAAGAGAAGATACGAAATGAAAATAAGAAAATAAGAAAAGAAGTAAAAAAAAAAGCAGTCAAGATTTCTCCATAAAAATAAGAAAAAATAAAAAGTTGAAGAAGATAAAGAAAACAATGGGAAAAAATCTGTGACAAGGCCTAACAAATAAAATAACCCAAAAACACAAGGGAAAAGCGTGAGTTAGAGAAACCTCAAAATAGATAAAGTTGAAAAGAAAACTCAAAAGATAAAGGACAGTTTGGAGCACACTAGAGCAACGCGTGGCGGCGGTGCTCATCTCCGATCCGTTGGCTCAAGACAAAAAGAAAACTAAAGAAGAGAGAAAGTAATCTGTACCTGGGCATTCACACACACACACACAGACACACACACACACACACACACACACACACACACACTCAGCATCCATAGATAAGAAGCGCACCGGATGATGGTCTGTTAGGTGACATAATAGCCAGGTGCGGCAGAAAGAGAGAGAGAAAAGAGAACTGACCGAAGAACTGATTGAAAAAGAGGTCGAGAAAAGAGAAGTAGGGAGAAAAAACGTTGCAAGAGAAAGAGAGAAAGAATACCAAGGAAAGAGCAGAAAATTAATTGACAAACAAAGAAGAAAGAAGAAAGAAGAAAAGAAAAAAAGAAAAAAAGAAAAAAAAAAAAAGAAAAAAAAAAAAAAAGAAGAAAAAAAGAAAAATAAGAAAGGAGGAAAAAAAAAAAAACATCAAGGAAAGGGAGAGAACTGAAAAAAGGAGGAGAGAAAGGAGAGAAAAGAAAAAAGGAAAAGAAAAGAAAAAAAAAATAAAAAAGGAAAAGAAAAAAATGTGGTGGTGTGTGGTGGTGTGAGTGAAGTTGGTGTTTGTGGTGTGGTAGTGACTCAAGAGAAAGGTAGTGGTGAGTGATTGTTCGTTATACCGTTGACGATAAGAAGAGTAGAGAAGAGAAAAGAGGAAGAAAAGAGAACTTGTGTGAAGTGAAATGTGAGAACCCAGCTGTGGGGAAGAAGTAAAAAAAAAAAAAAGGAAAATAAACTGAGGAGAGAAAATAAAAGTGGAGGAGAAGATAGAAGAAAAAAGGAAGATATTTGAAGAAGTGAAAGATGATAAATAGTTGTGATAAGGAAGTAAATGAAATAGGAAAATGCACTGAAGCAAAATAGAAGGGAAAAAAAAGTAACCGAACAGGGAAGTGAAAGAGAAAAATAACAAAAAAAACAGATCAAGATAACAAATGAAATACAAAAGAGCGCAAATTAAAGGAAAGAAAACAAGATCAAAACATTTCCATTTCTATTCAGAGCAGCTAAAAAATAATGATAACAATGATAAACACCGACTTGCCAAACAGATAAGTAAGATCCAACGCCTAAGTAGCGCCCAAACACCCAACTAGTCTCACATTTCGAACCTTGGGCCATCAAATCACAAGGCGACACCTCAGCCACTTCGCCACTTCCTTGGTTATCTGAGAACACTGAAGTTGAAAAAATAATGATGGTGGTGATGATGGTGACTTTGTGAATAAGAGGACAGGAGAAAGGAAGAAAATTATATGAGGAAATTTTTTGAGTGAAAGAAAAATTGTGTAAAGGAAGTGGCAGAAAACGAGTAAGAAGTAATTGATGGTGTGAATGATTGTGAATAAATAAAAGAACAGGAGAAAGAAACGAAACTGTATTAGAAAAATTTTAAGTGAAAGACAAAAGCTGTGAAAAGGAAGTGAAAGAAGACGAAGAAGAATTGCGTGGTGGTGGTGTTGGTGGTGGTGATGGCGGGCGTGGTGAAGGAGAGAGCACCCCCCATCAACTCCACAACACCAATTTCATGACCTCTTGATTTGGGATGTGACAGGCACTCTCACCACACCAAACTCACCAAGCAACCCGCCCAGTAACCACCCACACAATCTCACCCGCCCCCTCCACCCTCATCTCCCCCCATCTACTCCACAACACCAATTTCATGACCTCTTGATTTGGGATGTGACAGGCACTCTCACCACACCAAACTCACCAAACACCTCGCCCAGTAACCACCCACACAATCTAACCCCCCCCCCCTCCCCCAGCCTCATCTCCTAAGTCCCATCTCCTTACTTTCCTCATAAACCCAGCCTCACCTCCCCTCTTCCTGTGTTCATCCACTTTTTGTCTCCCCATCCCCAAGTTCTTTTCTTCCTCCCTCTTGTCCTTCTCGTTCCCAGTCCTAATCCACTCCCACACAGTCTCGTAATCCACCTCCATTCCCTCAACCTAGCACCACTCTACCCCACACCCAACCCCACTTCTGTACCCCTTCCCATACTACCCCACCCATACTACCCCACCTACACTACCCTACCCATACTACCCCACCTACACTACCTCACTCCTATCACCGTACCCACACGACCCCATCCACTCAACCCCACTCCCATAACCCACCCACTGAACCCCCCATCCACAACCCACCCGCACAAGCCCACCAACCAAAATGGGGTTCGACAACGACTACAACACCTACAACAACGTCAACAAGAACTACACCCTCAACGCAACGGATGGCAGTGACTACTACTACCAGGGCTACGCGCACGACAACAGCAGCAGCGACGACTGGAGTAGCCACGACTTGGATCACAACGGCACTTACCATGACTACGGGACCCCGGTGGTGGTGACTCTCTCGTTCTTCCTGGTCTTGTCTATGATCCTCGCGCTCTTCGGCAACGTGATGGTGATAATGACGATAGTGAGGCACAGAGGGATGCGGACGCGGACGAACATGCTGCTGGGTAACCTGGCTGTGGCGGATATCCTGGTGGCCGTGTTTGATATGCCCATTGCGCTCACCACCATTATCTACCACGACTGGATGTTCTCCCAAACCTTCTGCGTCGTCAATGGCTTCGCGGTCGGTCTTGGGCTCATGCTGTCGGTCCATACCTTGATGTGGATTAGGTAAGTGTAACGGGGTCTGTGGGGAGGCTCCGTATGTGTGTGTGTGTGTGTGTGTCAAAGATGCCAGATTGTCTTACTCAGCCTCTTATATTTACCGACTTCCGATCCAAAGACTGTCTCGTGGAGCCCAATAAGGAGATTCACTTATAATTATCGTTAAAATAGTTCATTCCTGATGTTTCTTGGCAATAGTTAGGCGTCAGAAACCGGTAAATACTATGATCTGAGTATGACAATCTGGCAACGGTGGTGTGTGTGTGTGTGTGTGTGTGTGTGTGTGTGTGTGTGTGTGTGTTCGGCTAGATTAGGTTTGCTTTGGGTAGAAGAAACAGAGAGAAAGAGGGAGAGGAGGGTTGTTTCCTGTGATGTGTAACAATGCTAAAAAATGTTATTAATATATATTTGGTTGTGGTAGTTATTAGCCACAAAATATCCAACTTAAACAATCGAGACAAATACAACAAAACAAATGAATCAATCCAAGGCAGGGCGGCGTTTATTGGAGGTCGAGCAAGCACCGGTCAACGAGTCAGTGCCAGGGCCATGTGACACCGCGGGGGCTCGTGGGGGGGTGGGAAGGGCGCTCAGGTTACCCGACCCAGCACGGTGATGTGACGGTCAGCGGGATTAGCGAGGCAAACAAGAAGTGTGGGGAGTTCAGGCCAGATACCCGATTAACAACATCTGGACAACGAACCTACACCGTACAACCATATCGAAAGGTACAGAATAGGAGAATGTTTAAGTGAATCAAGACACCTCTCCACCCGAAATTGACCTCTCTTTTGGCTACTCTTTACTTTATACTTTTGTGGGAGCGGCGAGTAGCGGGGCTGTTTTTTTGTACTCTTTGTTGCCCTTGAGCCGTATCCTTCGATGTAAAAAAAAAAATGAAGGGAAGGGATGAGAAATACACGGAAAAGAAAGGTAAAGAATAGGAGATAGAACAATGAAGGTGAAAACTGATCAGACGAAGATAAAATGTGTGAAGTTTAAGCGAAGGGAGGGGAAGGGAAATACACGGAAAAGAAAGGTAAAGAATAACGGATGTACTAGATATGAAAGAAAAAAATGAAGATGGGGAGGAATTGGGTCTGTAAGCTGGAAAGGGGAAAGGAAGAGAAAGGGAAGAGAAGGGAAAGAGGAGAGGGAGGAGGAATTAAGAGAGTAAAGGGGGAAGGTAAAGGAAGGAACTGGGTCTATAAGCAGGAGAGAGGAAAGGGAAGGGAGGGAATGGAAAAGAAGGGAAAGGGAGGGGAGGGGAAGGAAAGGAAGAGGACAAGGAAAGGAAGTGAAGGGAAAGGGAGGGGAAGGAAAGGGAAGGGAGGGAATGGAAAAGAAGGGAAAGGGAGGGGAGGGGAAGGAAAGGAAGAGGACAAGGAAAGGAAGTGAGGGGAAAGGGAGGGGAAGAAATTTAAGGAAAGGGATGGGAAGGGGCGGAAAAGGAAAGGAAGGGGAGGGGAGGGGAAGGGAAGGAAAGGAAGTGAGGGCAAAGGGAGGGGAAGGAAAGGGAGGGGAAGGGAAGGGAAAGGGAGGGAAAAGGAAGGAAAGGAAGAGGACAAGGAAAGGAAGTGAGGGGAAAGGGAGGGGAAGAAATTTAAGGAAAGGGATGGGAAGGGACGGGAAAGGAAGGGAAGGGGAAGGGAAGGAAAGGAAGTGAAGGGAAAGGGAGGGGAGGGGAAGGAAAGGAAGAAGACAAGGAAAGGAAGTGAGGGGAAAGGGAGGGGAAAAAATGGAAGGAAAGGTAGGGGAAGGGAAGGGAAGGGAGGGGAAAAAATGGAAGGAAAGGTAGGGGAAGGGAAGGGAAGGGAGGGGAAAAAATGGAAGGAAAGATAGGGGAAGGGAGGGGAAAAAATGGAAGGAAAGATAGGGGAAGGGAAGGGAAGGGAGGGAAAGGTAGGGGAAGGGGAAGGGAAGGGATTGAAAATGAGGGGAAAGAGAGGGGAGGGAAGGGGAGTGAAAGGAAGGGGGGAGAGAGAGAGAGAGAGAGAGAGAGAGAGAGAGAGAGAGAGAGAGAGAGAGAGAGAGAGAGAGAGAGAGAGAATTACACCTCAGCTGATATGGAATAGATAACTCCTACCGTCCCTCACATGTACCTTCTCCTCTAAGCCGCCACTTCTTATCACACCCTTGAATAACAAAAAAGAGTGAATGATAATAAACAAAAAACTACGTCAGAACAATTAACGAAACTGCATCATACAACTATACACTCCCACTGTCTTCCTTTCTCCCACGCCTGTACCTCCACTAACCTGCGTTCCACTCTACCCTTGAATAACAAAAAGGGAAAGGAAGGGAAAGGGAGGGAAGGGAAAAGAAGAGGACAAGGAAAGGAAGTGAGGGGAAAGGGAGGGGAAGAATGGAAGGAAAAAAAAAAACTACCTTCTTCTACTCACCCTTGAATAACAAAAAGGGAAAGGAAGGGAAAGGAAGGGGAGGGAAAGAAGAGGAAGAGGACAAGGAAAGGAAGTGAGGGGAAAGGGAGGGAAAGAAATGGAAGGAAAAAAAAACTACCTTCTTCTACTCACCCTTGAATAACAAAAAGGGAAAGGAAGGGAAAGGAAGGGAAAGGAAGAGGACAAGGAGAGGAAGAGGACAAGGAAAGGAAGTGAGGGGAAAGGGAGGGGAAGAAATGGAAGGGAAAAAAAGCTACCTCCTCCTACTCACCCTTGAATAACAAAAAGGGAAAGGAAAGGAAGGGAAAGGAAGAGGACAAGGAAAGGAAGTGAGGGGAAAGGGAGGGGAAGAAATGGAAGGGAAAAAAAACTACCTCCTTCTACTCACCCTTGAATAACAAAAAGGGAAAGGAAGGGAAGGGAAAGGGAGGGGAGGGAAAGGAAAGGAAGAGGACAAGGAAAGGAAGTGAGGGGAAAGGGAGGGGAAGAAATGGAAGGAAAAAAAAACACCTCCTTCTACTCACCCTTGAATAACAAAAATGGTGGACGACAGTAATAAACAATACATCAGAACAGTCAACGAAGCCACGCCATGCAAATATACACTCTGACAGTCTTTCCTTCTTCCTGACCTGTTACCTTCTTCACTAACCCACTTCTTCTTCGTACAGGCCTGGCTCCACCCTTCACCTTCCCCTCATCTCTCTTAATTTATCCTCTCTCCTCTACTTCTATCTCTATTTCTATCTCTCTATTTCTATCTCTTAATTTATCCTCTCTCCTCTGTTTCTATCTCTCTATTTCTATCTCCTAATTTATCCTCTCTCCTCTATTTCTATCTCCCTATTTCTATCTCTATTTCTGTCTATATCTATCTCTTAATTTATCTTCTCTCCTCTATTTCTATCTCTCTTTCTGTCTCCTAATTTATCCTCTCTCCTCTATTTCTATCTCTCTATTTCTCTCTTAATTTATCCTCTCTCCTCTATTTCTATCTCTATTTCTGTCTCCTCTGTTTCCTCTATTTCTTCACTAACGCACTTCTTCTTACAGGCCTGGCTCCTCCCTTCACCTTCCCCTCATCTCTCTCTTAATTTATCCTCTCTCCTCTATTTCCCATTTTCTGTTTTTCAATCATTACTTCACTGCCCGTTCTCGTCCATCCCTTTCCTTTCTTTCCCCTCGCTTCAACTTATCACATTCTTCGTTCGTTACGATAAACACTTACATCCTCTACATGCTTAGTACTATAAATATACCCTTGATTAAAAGAACAAAGAAGAAAAAAACAGCTTGGTGGAGGGTGCGTGGGTAGAGTCTGGCAGCGGATCGAACCCTCTATTGTTAGTTCGTTATACTCTCATTGAATTCCATCCCAGCACAACGATGAGAGAAGGGATGACGTATTCTGGGTGCAAGGCTGTAAGGGCAATGAAGGGGTGTAGAGCGAATACGGGAGATGTAGGGGAGTGTAAGGAAGTATAAGGGAGTGTAAGGTAATATAAGGGGGCTGTTAGGTGGTGTTAGGGAGCGCAAGTAGTGTAAGGGAGCCGTAAGGTGGTGTAAAGGGAGGGTAAGGAGGTGGAGGGGGTTGCAAGAGAGGATGTAGGGGGGGTGTAGAGGAGGTGTAAGAGGGAGTGTAAGGATGTGTAGGGGAGTGTAGGGTGTTGGTGCGTGTTGGTAGGCTGAGTTGCTGGCACTGGGGGGAAGGTGAATGGGGGGGGGGGCATCCTTTTTTTTTTTTTTTTTTATTACAGCTAAGGAGACCGTTCAAGGGCATAAAGAAAAAGTTTATAAAAAAGCCCGCTACTTACTGCTTACTTACTTACTACTTACTACTGGTTAGTGTGTGTGTGTGTGTGTGTGTGTGTGTGTGTGTGTGTTGCCGGGGGGGTCGTGGTGCCATTTCAGACTCACTCACTCACTCGTTCACTCACTCTTTTACTATCTCCCTCGTGATCCTCTTGTCTTGGTATTTGAGTGACTCAGGAAAACAATGTACCTAATTATCATCTTTGTTTACTCGTTCTTCTTACTCAATTTCTTTGCTACAGGGCACGAAAAGATTGTATTGTGAGGCTGGGTTATGTGTGTGTGTGTGTGTGTGTGTGTGTGTGTGTGTGTGTGTGTGTGTGTGTGTGTGTAAATCTCGGTCTGCTTCTACGGAAAACAAGATAAGAGACAAAAATAAATCCAGAGAGAGAGAGAGAGAGAGAGAGAGAGAGAGAGAGAGAGAGAGAGAGAGAATTGAGAGGTTATGAAGACACCACTCGCCTGGCTTTTGTCTTTCGTCATCTCAGCTTCTTTCTCTCTCTCTCTTTAAAAGCATATTTCTAACCCTTTAAGACACTATAACCTAACGTAACCTTTTTTTAATATTGAGTCTTTAGCAATGTTGGAATTTCTTCATGTTTATACCTAAAGGAAACAGAAGAAGCAAGAGAGAGAGAGAGAGAGAGAGAGAGAGAGAGAGAGAGAGAGAGAGAGAGAGAGAGAGAGAGAGAGAGAGAGAGAGAGAGAGAGAGAGAGAGAGAGAGACGAATGACAAGAGAAGAAAAAAAAGAGAAAGAAAACAGAGAAACAGAGAAAGTAAACAGAAAAGAAAACTGACGAGAGAAAGGAAACAAGCGAATGACAACAAGAGAGAAAGAAAGAAGTACAAGAAGAGAGAGAGAGAGAGAGAGAGAGAGAGAGAGAGAGAGAGAGAGAGAGAGAGAGAGAGAGAGAGAGAGCAGTTAAAGAGAAGCCGGGGTGAGGAAATAAGATCAGACTTTATCGCTATTTCTACAAACAGGAACGCAACACGGAACAGACAGACAGGCTTGAGGGACTGGGTTACGCTGCTTGTCTTCTTTTCCTTCTTCGCCTCCTCATTTTTCTACTTCTCCCTTCGCATCAATATTTTCCCTCTCGAATCGTGAAAGTGGGAATAATGCAAAACCAAGAACTGCTTCATCATATTTTTCTGCTTGGTAACACACACACACACACACACACACACACACACACATAGGCACTCATTGTCCACTATCTCAGAACACCGGATCCATACGCGTCTCTCTCTCTCTCTCTCTCTCTCTCTCTCTCTCGTTCCGCAAAGGAGTAAGGATAATTATAAACGGTACTAGGTAAACATCGAGCCTTTAGTGAAGTGAAAAAGACGGATTGTTTACTCTGATGGTGGTGGTTGTGGTGGTGGTGGAGGTGGTAGGGTAGGTTAGGAGTATTAGTGACCTTTCCGAGCGGTTGTGGTGGGCGGGCGGCAGCTGAGTCAACCAAAAAATGTGTTAAGTGAGCGTCCATGAAATTATGTTTATTATGGTATGTCCGTAGAAGTAGCAGTAGTAGTAGTAGTAGTAGTAGTAATAGTAGTAGTAGTAGTAGTAGTAGTAGTAGTAGTAGCAGCATAAATAGTAGCAAAAGAAGGAGGAGGAGGAGCAAGAAAAAAAGATAAATGAAAGAAAAAAGAAGAGAAAGAAGATTAAGAAATGAAGATTGCCGAAGGAGTATCACGTTAAAGGTTGAGAGAGAGAGAGAGAGAGAGAGAGAGAGAGAGAGAGAGAGAGAGAGAGAGAGAGAGAGAGAGAGAGAGAGAGAGAGAGAGAGAGAGAGAGAGAGAGAGAGAGAGAGAGAGAGAGAGAGAGAGAGAGAGAGAGAGAGAAGAGAGAGAGAGAGAGAGAGAGAGAGAGAGAGAGTGTTTTCGTTCCTCGTGTGAAAATGAAATCTCTTGATGTGCGTGTATGTGTGTGTGTGTGTGTGTGTGTGTGTGTGTGTGTGTGTGTGTGTGTGTGTGTGTGTGTGTGTGTGTGTGTGTGTGTGTGTGTGTGTGTGTGTGTGTGTGTGTGTGTGTGTGTGTGTGTGTGTGTGTGTGTGTGTGTGTGTGTAAAGTTGTCGTGAGTTTGTGTTTAATTTAATGAGAAAACACGTCATGCACCTCTGCCACACCCACAGAGAGAGAGAGAGAGAGAGAGAGAGAGAGAGAGAGAGAGAGAGAGAGAGAGAGAGAGAGAGAGAGAGAGAGAGAGAGAGAGAGAGAGAGAGAGAGAGAGAGAGAGAGAGAGAGAGAGAGAGAGAGAGAGAGAGAGAGAGAGAGAGAGAGATGGGCGTGTCCTCAATTAAGAAGGATAGGGAAGAGGGTGGAGAAGGAGAGGTGAGGGAAGAGGGGAAAAGGGAGGAAAGAAAATAAAAGAAGAGAAAAAGTAGGAAGATCAAAGAAAGTAGAGAAATAAAAGGAAAAAGAGGCCTGATAAAGGAAGAAATCAAGCAAGGAATAGGAGAGGAGGAGGAGGAAGAGGAGGAGGAGTAGGAGGAGGAGGCGGTCGAAAGGAGGGTAAGGCAAGGGAAAAGAAGGATAGACAAAATAGTATAGATAGATATGAGGAAGATGAGAGAAGAAAAGGGGGAGGAAGGAAGAAAGGAAGCATGAGGTAGAGGAGGAGAAGAGGAAAAGGAGGTTAGCTTTGGAAGTGAAGAGAGAAGAGGAAAAGGAGGTTAGCTATGGAAGGGAAGAGAGAAGAGGAAAAGGAGGTTAGCTATGGAAGGGAAGAGAGAAGAGGAAAAGGAGGTTAGCTATGGAAGGGAAGAGAGAAGAGGAAAAGGAGGTTAGCTATGGAAGTGAAGAGAGAAGAAGAAAAGGAGGTTAGCTATGGAAGTGAAGAGAGAAGAAGAAAAGGAGGTTAGCTATGGAAGTGAAGAGAGAAGAAGAAAAGGAGGTTAGCTATGGAAGGGAAGAGAGAAGAAGAAAAGGAGGTTAGCTATGGAAGTGAAGAGAGAAGAAGAAAAGGAGGTTAGCTATGGAAGTGAAGAGAGAAGAGGAAAAGGAGGTTAGCTATGGAAGTGAAGAGAGAAGAGGAAAAGGAGGTTAGCTATGGAAGGGAAGAGAGAAGAGGAAAAGGAGGTTAGCTATGGAAGGGAAGAGAGAAGAAGAAAAGGAGGTTAGCTATGGAAGGGAAGAGAGAAGAAGAAAAGGAGGTTAGCTATGGAAAGGAAGAGAGAAGAGGAAAAAAAGAAAATATACAGAAGAATAGAGACGGGTGAGGGAAGAAAACAGGTGAGAAAAGAGAAACGAGGCATGATAGATAAAAGGAGGAGGAGGAAAGGGGAGGAAAAGGGAGGGAAAGAGAGAGTAAAGAAAGGTGGACGGAGGTATAGATAGATAAAGGGAAAGAGAGGGAAGTAGAGGGATGAGGAAGAGAAAACATGGCGGATAGATGAGGAGACGGCATAAAATTGAAGGGGAGGAAGGGAAAAGAAGAATGTAGAGAGAAGATGCAGGAGAGAAAAAATATTGTTAAATGGAAGGGAAAAGAAGATAAAAAAAAACATAATGAAAGGAAGATTATTTTTATATCGGTAAAGGAAGCAGCTCAAGGGCAAAATTAAATAAAAACAGAAAAGGACGCCTACCTCTGCTCCTATAACAAGAAGTACACATGAAGTACCAAAAGAGAGGTCATCTTCGGGTGGAGAGGTGTGTTGATACTCGTTGGCAGGAGGAAGCACAGACGAATGAAGGCTGTTCCAGTTTTTACCAGTGAAAGGGATGAAAGAATGAAGATGCTGGTTAACTCCTGCATAAGGGGTTTGGACAGTATAGGGATGAGCGAGAGTAGAAAGTTGCGTGCAGCGGGGCCGCGGGAGGGGGGGAGGAATGCAGTTAGCACGTTCAGAAGAGCAGTCAGCATGAAAATATCGATAGAAGACGGAAAGAAATGCAACATTTCGGCGGAATTTAAGAGGCATAAGACTGTTAGTAAGAGGAGGGGAGTTGATAGAAAAGGCTAATTAAAAGAGAGGGAAAACGGAGAATGGAGGGAAAGACTGAGGATGATAGGTGCAGCAAGTATAGACCAGTGGTGCTCAACCGTTTTTGCCCAATCCAGCCTTTTCACCATACTTCAAAAAGTCATCTCCCCTTTTCCACGATTGACTAATTTGAAAAAAGCACACCTCCCCTGCGGGGGGAGGGGGTATCAACAGCGTCACTTCACAGGGGGCGGGGCTGTACGCGTTGCAGGGGCCTAGGGAGACCATAAGTGTGGCCGCCCTGTCCATGGGTAAGTTATTTTGAACATTTCTGTTCAGTAGCTTGTGGCACACCGTCCGATAGGCTGCTGCAGCAGGTAACCGATACATGCTGCATATTGAATGGGCAATAAGGAATGAATGGAAAACTTAAAATGGGAAATAGAAGGGAGAGGTTAACTGAAGAGAAGAAAGAGGAAGGGAGGGGCAGGAACTGTTTGTAAACAGGCGAGGGGAAGGAGGTGGAAGGAGAAACGAGGGGGAAGGGAGGGGATTGCCCGTCACCTGATCTATTCCCAGATGCATTCTGGTTAATTAGAGACGTAGGTAGTAATTGGCTAATAGTGATGAATGAGCCAGGTGTGTGTGTGTGTGTGTGTGTGTGTGTGTGTGTGTGTGTGTGTGTGTGTGTGTGTGTGTAGAGGGAACAGCTGCAGAAACAAACATTGCAACCAAGGTGTAGCCACGTGTATACCGAGAGAGAGAGAGAGAGAGAGAGAGAGAGAGAGAGAGAGAGAGAGAGAGAGAGAGAGAGAGAGAGAGAGAGAAAAGCACATATACAGTACTCACTCAGGCTAACACATAATCCTCCTTTCCTATCCCACCACCACCACCCCCTTACCCCTTCTCTCTCACCTTTTACACCTGCAATAAACATCCCAGCCCCGCTAAACACCATTACCTGAGAAAATACTTCCTTCCCACCCCTTTCATGCCACTTCACCACCCTCTCCACATGTTCCTCCACCTATCAGCACTCCACTTCCATTCCTCTCCCCCCCTCGTCACACTAATACCATTTTTTGTCTCTCTCCACTTCGCTATAATCATGACGACCTTCAAAATGCACTACTCCCTTCTTTCCTCAATGTAACGGAGATGAGTCACCGAGGCCACGCGCAGCTTTATTTTGTGCCACCAACTTTACCTTTTCACTTGCCTAACAGAACCCACACGACCACTAAATTTCTGTGTTAAGTTCATGTTGTTTTGTTCATTTTGTTCGGGGAGGCGGTGGCTGAGTGGTTAGCGTGCGGGTGTGATGAGCCCGAGGACCTAACGTGGATTAAGATCTTGGCTTGGGCTAGGTTTCAAGTCATCACCGAGTTGTAGATTACCCTCACATACTGTCCGAATCTTCACTCAACCTTAACTTCAGAGACTTCGGTCAAGAGGAGCACCGGGGGGCAGCATGGGCCAAGCAAGAGTCATACATCACGGCAGCCACTATAAATAAAATTAGCCTGCGCCACTAACAGGCTGGGGCCGTCCATAAGGCCCCTCAAGAAAGTCCACCGGCGCTACAGGCAGAACAAAAAAAAATCTGTTTCTTCTTTCATTCGGTTTGCTGCTGATGGTATTACTTTTTTACCATTCCTATTTTTTCTTTATTTATCTTTCTCATATTTAAGTGGCCGCGCGTCCAAAGGTGTCCTCAGATCATTTTTTCAACTTTTATTTACAGCAAAGGAGACAGCACAAGGGCACAAGAAAAAGGAAACAATAAAAAAGAGCCCGCTACTCGCTGCTCCTGTAAAGAATCCGAAGAGGCGGCCGAAAGAGCAGTCAATTACAAAAGAAGAGGTGTCCTGATACCTTCCTGGCGTTTATGCCGGATAGCACTATTTTAAGCCTTCCTCTATAACAGACTTGGATGAGAGCACCTTCTGATGTTGGCACTAAGGTTGAAAGTCCCGCGAAAAAGGTTTTTATTCTCGCCTTACGCTGCTGGCCTCACCGGCGCGGGTTTTCCGGCATTTTTTGATTTGGCGCGAGAACACCTTTGGACGCGCGGCCCCTCGTGTATTTATTTATTCTTTTCTATTTATTTTTACTTATGGTATTTCTGGCTTCTTATTTTTTCTCCGTCGTCGTGTTCGTATTTTTTTTTCTTTTTACAACAAAGGGGACAGCTCAAGGGCACAAAAAAAGGAAACAATAATAAAAAGAAGCCCGCTACTCGCTGCTCCTAAAAAGAAGCCAAAGAGGTGGCCAAAAGAGGGGTCAGTTTCGGAAGGAGAGGTGTCCAGATACCCTCCTCTTGAAATAGTTCAAGTCGTAGGCAGGAGGAAATACCGATGAAGGAAGATTGTTTCAGAGTTTACCAGCGTGAGGGATGAAAGAGTGAAGATGCTGGTTAACTCGTGCATAAGGGGTTTGGACAGTATAGGGATGAGCATGAGTAGAAAGTCGCGTGCAGCGGGGCCGCGGGAGGGGGGGAGATATGCAGTTAGCAAGTTCAGAAGAGCAGTCAGCGTGAAAATATCGATAGAAAATAGAAAGAGAGGCAACATGGCGGTGGAAATTAAGAGGTAGAAGACTATCAGTAAGAGGAGGAGAGCTGATGAGACGAAGAGCCTTAGACTCCACTCTGTCCAAGAGAGCTGTGTGAGTGGAGGCCCCCCACACGTGAGATGCATACTCCATACGAGGGCGGACAAGGCCCCTGTATATGGATAGCAACTGCGCGGGGGAGAAGAACTGGCGGAGACGATACAGAACGCCCAACCTCGAGGAAGCTGATTTAGTGAGAGAGGAGATATGAAGTTTCCAGTTAAGATTTTGAGTTAAGGATAGACCGAGGATGTTTAGTGTTGAAGATGGTGACAGCTGAGTGTTGTCAAAGAATAGGGGATAGGTGTTTGGAAGATTGTGTCGAGTTGATAGGTGGAGAAATTGGTTTTTTGAGGCACTGAAGGACACAAGGTTCCTTTTACCCCAATCGGAAATGATAGTAAGGTCTGAGGTTAAGCGTTCTGCAGCCTCCAGCCTGTATTCGTCTCCTCCTCCTCCTCCTCCTCCTCCTCCTCCTTCTTCCTTTTCTTCTTATTAGTAATAGTTTTCGTATTTGTAATTGTCTTCTTTTCTTTTTTTTCTTTTTCTTCTTTTTCCTCCTCCTCCTCCTCCTCCTCCTCCCCCTCCTCCTTTTTCTTCCTTTTCTTCGTATTATTTGTAGTGTTCGTAATTGTCTTTTCTTCTTTTTCTTTTTTTTCCTCCTCCTCCTCCTCCTCCTTTCCTCCTTTCCTCCTCCTCCAACACCTTCGCCAACTCCACTAAACTCACCTTAATTTTTGCTCCCCCTCCCTCCCAGCACCCCAAAAGTTTACCTCCTCTTTTCTCCTCCATATACACATTTCCCTTCTTTATCCACTCCTCCTCCCCGTCCACACCACTTCTATATCAAGCTCCTCGCCTCTGCCCCCCCCCCCCCCCACACACACACACACACTCCCAGCATCCACATCCTCCCCCCAGCATCCCTCCCTGTTCATCCCGTTGCATGTAACAGAGATGATCACCGAGGCCACGGGCAGCCACACTAACTCATCTCTTCATCTCCTCCCCTCGCAGCATCCACAAGTTCCTCTCCATCACGCGGCCCTTCGCCCGTAACGTGACGCAGTCCCAGATCGTGGTGATGATGCTGGTGATTTGGACGTGGACCATTCTGTACAACCTGACTTCCACCCCGCTAATCGGTATGACGGAGACAGGTGAGTGGCCCAGGTGTACAGAGGAGAATAGACAGGTACACAAGACAGGCAGGTACACTAATAAATACAGACGGGTAGAGAAGTAGAAGGCAGGTGAGTTGGCCCAGGTGTACAGGAAGGAAATAGATAGATGCACGGAAGACAGACAGGTGTACAAATGAGAATAGACAAGTAAACAGAAGACAGACAGGTAGACTAAGATAAGACAGACAGGGTGGATGATGTAACGTAAGGTTCATTAAAGACGCATAGTTAGTTATACAGGCTGGCTGACGGATTAATTGTATTAAGAGAATAGACTCAGACAGACAGACAGACAGACAGACAATAGTACATACTCACTGACGGGCATAATGTATTGACTAAAGGATGGAAACTTCAACAGACAGACAAACTAACCAACACAGACAGAGAAAGAGACAGACAGACAGAAACAGTGACTTAAGAGAATTATATAAGGAATGCAAACTTGAACAGACAGAATGACCGATAAGCAGACAGACAGGTAGAGATATTCACTGACAAGCATGATGATTTAAAGAAGGAACCCAAACGAACTGACATACAGACATACACAGACAGACAAGCGGCTAAGCAGACAGACAAATGTAACGAGATGCGAAGAAAATATAACATACACTCAAACACAAAGAAACAGAGAGACGGATGGACAGGAAGTCAGACAGAGGAACATAGACTGGCAGGTGTAAAAGTCCCGTGTGAAAATAATACCGACAGACTAAGTAGAAAGACACACAGACAAAGCGGTAAATATATACGGATGAGGCAAATACTAAAACAAGGTGATACATAATACGGATGAGAAATACCGTTGCCAAATTATCGTACTCAGAACATCGTGTTTTCCAGTTTCTAACCCATAACTATTGCCAAAAAAAAAAAAAACTAACCATTTCAATAACTATAAATGAATCTAATTATCGGGGTGGAGGAGGCAGTTTTGGGTCGGAAATCAGCAAATATAAGAGGCTGAGTACGACAATCTGGCAACGTTGATGAGAAAGAAAGTATTTATACCCTCAGGCAGATAAGGGAAAATAGTAATAGATGGACATTTTTTACATCTTTTTCTTCATCTCTTATTATTAACGTTATTAGTATTCATGTTTATAATTGTCTTCTTTTTTTGTTTTTCTTCCTCCTTTTCTTCCTCCTCGTAAAATTGATTAACAGGTGTGAGATAAAAAGAAAGGGAAAGTATAAAAGGAAAAAAATAAAACGAGAGAGAGAGAGAGAGAGAGAGAGAGAGAGAGAGAGAGAGAGAGAGAGAGAGAGAGAGAGAGAGAGAGAGAGAGAGAGAGAGAGAGAGAGAGAGAGAGAGAGATGTAAACAAACTTAGTAATTTATGTCTTCCGTTCCCTGCGATGTGTTTTGATGTCTTAATTTTTGTGTCTCTCCTGCACTAGACAAGAGAGAGAGAGAGAGAGAGAGAGAGAGAGAGAGAGAGAGAGAGAGAGAGAGAGAGAGAGAGAGAGAGAGAGAGAGAGAGAGAGAGAGAGAGAGAGAGAGAGAGAACTGTTCTTTATCTTCTTATCTTATCCCCTTTCCGTCTCCCTCTTTTATGTCAGACGTCAACACCAGAAACTTTTTAATAGCATCCAATCCCTTATCGTCAGTATCCAACACCATTCACACAGGATCCAGCACCTAATCGCTTCCTCCTCCTTTTTGACAAACGAACTCATTCCCTTTACAACAGGATCCAACCCCCTTCCCCACCTCTTTTTCAGTGTACAAGAAGGAGTCCTCGCTGTCTGTCACAATCCCAATCCCTTCTTAAACAGGATCCAACCCCCTTCCCCTTCATAATAGAATCTAACACCTTACAGCACACGATCCACCTCCATTTCAGTGTACAAAAAGGCGTCCTCGCAGTCTGTCACAATCCCAATCCCCTCTTAAACAGGATCCAACCCCCTTCCTAAAAGAATCTAACACCTTACAGCACACGATCCACCTCCCTTTCAGTGTACAAGAAGGAGTCCTCGCTGTCTGTCACAATCCCAATCCCCCCTTAAACAGGATCCAACCCCCTTCATAAGAGAATTTAACACCTTACAGCACACGATCCACCTCCTTTTCAGTGTACAAGAAGGGGTCCTCGCAGTGCGGCCCCGTCATCCCCAAGCTACTCATGCAGCGTATACACTCTGGCCTCAACACTATCTTCAACCTGGTGGTGCCCATGTCCGTGATGGTTTACTGCTACTACAAGATATTCAAGGAGGTGAAGACCCATCTGGCGAGGTGAGCCGCGGGGGGGAAGGGAGGGAGAGGGGAAGACGGTTGGAGGGTAAGGTAGGGAGGGAGGGAGATGGGAACAAAGGTGTGATGGGAAGGTGGGAAGGGAGGGAGATGGGAAAGTGAAATATAAAGGTGAGGAGAGAGATTTTGATGGGGGGAAAAATGGGAAGAAAGTGGGATGGGAAGGTGGGGAGGAAGGGAGATGGGAAGAAAAGTGAAGGGATGGGTGGGGAGGGAGGGAGGTGGAAAAAAAGATGAAGGGATAGGTGGGGAGGAAAGGAGGTAGAAGGAAAGATGAAGGAACAGGTGTGAAGGGAGGGAGATGGAAGGGAAGGTGAGGAGGGAGAGAGAGGGGAGGAAAAGTGGGGTGGGAAGGTGGGGAGGAAGGGAGATGGGAAGAAAAGTGAAGGGATGGACGTGGAGGGAGGGAGGTGGAAGGAAAGATGAAGGAACAGATGTAAAGGGAGGGAGATGGGAGGGAGAGAGAGGGGAGGAAAAGTGGGGTGGGAAGGGCTGTGTGAATGGTGGGAAAGGAAAGAAAAAAAAAAACACCCAAACAACCGAACCTTTCAAAAACCATGCCGATGAAAACCTCTTCTTCTTCATCATCATCTTTTTCTTCCTCTCCTTCTTCATTTTCTTCTTTCTTCTCCTTTTTCATCTTCTTTTTTTTGTAACGGTTTGCTAAAAATGAGTCTTCTTCTTCGCATTATTCTTGTTCTTATTTTTGTTCTTACTCTCATTTTTAGTCATGTGTATCGGTGTGTTGAACATGTCTTCTTTTCTTCTATTCCTTCTTGTTCTTCTTATTCGTGTTGTTATGTAAGGATGTGTTGAAAAATATGTTTTCTTTATCTTCTGGCTCGTTTCATCATCATCTTCCTCTTCTTCTTTTTCTTCTCCTTTTTCTTTTTTTCTTCTTGTTCTTGTTCTTCTTCTTCTTCTTCTTCTTCTTCCTCCTCTTCTTTTTGTGTAAGTGTGTGCTGAAAATATCTCCTCCTTCATTTTCTTGTTCTTCTTCTTCTTCTTCTTCTTCTTCTTCTTCTTCTTCTTCTTCTTCTTCTTCTTCTTCTTCTTCTTCTTCTTCTTCTTCTTCTTCTTCTTCTTCTTCTTCTTCTTCTTCTTCTTCTTCTTCTTCTCCTTCTTTTTCCTCTTCTTTTTGTGTGTGTGCTGAAAATGTCTCCTCCTTTATCATCTTTTTGTTCTTCTTCTTGTTCCTCTTCTTCTTCTTCTTCTTCTTCTTCTTCTTCTTCTTCTTCTTCTTCTTCTTCTTCTTCTTCTTCTTCTTCTTCTTCTTCTTCTTCTTCCTCTTTTTCCTCTTCTTCCTTTTTGTGTGTGTGCGTGCTGAAAATATCTCTTCCTTTTAATCTTCTTGTTGTTCTTATCCTTGTTCCTCTGCCTCCCCTCCTCCAGGATGCGTGACTTCGCGGACGTGGGTGTGCGGAACAGCCTCATCCAGCAGAAGCAGATCACGGAGACACTCTGCATCGTGCTCCTGCTCTTCTTCATCTTCTGGGCGCCTTACATCGTGTACTCCATGTCCCTCGTCTTCTGCGGCGAGAAATGCGTCCCCCTCATCTTCAACCCCATCGTGAGTGTGGGAAGAGGAGGAGAAGGAGGAGAAGGTTATGGGAATGTATGGCGTGCTGGAAGTAATAGGAGAGGAAAGATAATGGAGAGGAGGAAGGAGAAGGAGGAGGAGAGGAAGGATTAGAAGAAGGAGAAACTCATGAGAGAGAGTATATGTGATAATGCGAGTAAGAGGAAAGGAATGATAATGAAGAGACGAAGGGATAGAAGGAGGAAAAGCAAAGAAAGAGAAGGAGGAGTATATGGCATAGCATGATGGGAGTAATACGAAAGATAATGGATACAGGATGAATGGAGGGAGAGAAGGAGAGGAAGAAGAGCAAGAGGTAGAGGAAGAAAGAGAGGAGAGTGTAATAGGGGAGAAGAAAGGAAGGGAGGCAATGGAGGGGCCACAAGGAGGGAAAAGGGAGGGTTGAGGTAGTTTGAATAGAGAGGGGGAGAGAGAAAGGGGGAGAGAATAAAGGAAAGGAGGGAAGGGTGGGTTATAGGTAGGTATGAAAGGGTGATGAGAATGTAGTGGAGGGAATGGAGAGAGAGAGAGAGAGAGAGAGAGAGAGAGAGAGAGAGAGAGAGCGAGAGCGAGAGCGAGAGAGAGAGAGAGAGAGCGAGAGCGAGAGAGAGAGAGAGAGAGAGGTAAATGAAGCTGCAAGGTAATTACAATCCCTAAGACTCCTTCTTCACAGGGAATCACTCCTTAAGAACTCCTCTCACCTTCCCACAAGATAGCACACACCAGCGCGCCTCAATTCCACAGATAACCACACAGCAACCCACCACACAGCAACCCACTCACCTGCCCTATTTACTAACTGGCAAACATCAACACATATTTTTTTGTTAGTTTCCACCACCAGTATTTTCTTATATCTTCTTGCTCATGATAACAAACAGACTAATACACACTTATCAGTTACTCCAGGTGGCAGTACATGAAGCGTCCTCAGGAGAAGGAGCGTAAAGCCCCGTTCACTCTTTGACGAAGTTTACCACCATCGCCGGTTTTTAGAAATCGCTGCATCCGCCGGAGAAAAACTGTCGAAATGAGTATTTCATCGATTCCGTGTCTGCCACCCCGCACGAGGTCGGCGAGTGTGGTCAGCGAGTCCCCTCGACCTCCGCACGAGCCCGTCGATTTGTGGAAAATGGTCATTTTTGTGGAAGATCGCCTTCAATTCACCCGTTCGGCGTTCGGCGTCGCACGACAACGGCGAATGCTAGCTGCGACTTTCCTTCGAGGCCGTTCGGCGTCCTACAATGTCGGCGATTTTCCAGGTGTTTGGCGATATAGAGGGAGTGCGAGCACTCCCGCCACAGTTCTTTCCAACATACATGCCTCCCCCCTACCGCGACCCCATTGCACACGACTTTCCACTCTTAATCATCCCTATTCTGTCCAAATTCCTTATGCAAGAGTTTCAAGACACCTCTCAACCCGAAAATGAACTCTCTTCCAGCGGCTGGATGTGTACTACATGCACAACATGCGGACAACGCCACTCACACTGTGGCGCGTCCCGACAACTCGAGGCAACTCACGGCGACGCGACACTCGCCAAACTCTTTGGTCAACTCGGTCTCGCACACACAGCATTCAGGGAGCAGCTCAACGGTCATGAAGGTGGCCGAGCAGCGCTGCTGGTGGCAGCACCAGAGGCCGTCTGCCTCCTGCTCGGCCGTCAGGTGCAGGGCCGTCACCTGCTTGGAGGCGGGGAGTGACAAGCGCGTCCTTGTATAGGGCAAGGACATACCGTATGTAGGGAGCGATTTGGCCCCAGACCTCGATTTGGGTCGCGGGAGCTTGGAGTTGGTTGGCGGAACTTGGAGTTGACATTGCATGGGCCGGAGTCTAGATCTAGTGGGCATGCCTGTCCCTCAGCGCTCATTTTTTTTTTTTTTTTTTTACAATAAAGGAAACAGCTCAAGGGCACAAAAAAGTAAACAATAATAAAAAATAAAAAAAGCCCGCTACTCGCTGCTCACAAAAAGAATCTAAAGAGGTGGCCAAAAGAGAGGTCAATTTCGGGAGGAGAGGTGTCCAGATACCCTTCTCTTGAAAAAGTTCAAGTCGTCAAGTCGTAGGCAGGAGGAAATACAGATGAAGGAAGATTGTTCCAGAGTTTACCAGCGTGAGGGATGAAAGAGTGAAGATGCTGGTTAACTCTTGCATAAGGGGTTTGGACAGTATAGGGATGAGCATGAGTAGAAAGTCGCGTGCAGCGGGGCCGCGGGAGGGGGGGGAGGCATGCAATTAGCAAGTTCAGAGGAGCAGTAAGCATGAAAATAACGATAGACGATAGAAAGAGAGGCAACATGGCGGCGGAAATTAAGAGGTAGAAGACTATCAGTAAGAGGAGGAGAGCTGATGAGACGAAGAGCCTTAGACTCCACTCTGTCCAAGAGAGCTGTGTGAGTGGAGCCCCCCCACACGTGAGATGCATACTCCATACGAGGGCGGACAATGCCCCTATATATGGATAGCAACTGTGCGGGGGAGAACTGGCGTCAAGCTGTGGTCACTGCCTTCTGCCTCCCGATTGGCTACTTGAAGGCAGGCCGAAGTGTCGGTAGTCTAGTTACGTGTGTTTAGTCCTTGCATTTGCGTTGCATATACCTGTTTGTCATCAGTGTGTGCGTGTGTGTGTGTGTGTGTGTGTGTGTGTGTGTTCCTTTTTCGTCCCCTCTCCTCCTTCGTCTTCTTACCTTTTCAATATCCTAAGATACCCATCATCTCTTTTCCTAAAGCCCCGTTCACACTTTGGCAAGGTTCGCCACAGTCGCCCTGCCCGACGTTTCTTCTTGTGCTTCATGTGACTGAGGCGTGTGGACATGTTCCTCTACATTGGCTACTTCCTCGGGAAAATCTTGTAGTGGAGAAGGTGATGATGGAGGAGGCTAACTTTTCTTGGCGTCCTTTTTTTTATCTTTTCTTGGGTGGAAGATTGGACTAGAGGAGCGCCATAGCGTAGTGTAGGTGGCGGGCGACTTATAAAGCCGACTCTACGGCGCCCCATACACTGATACACGTTCCCAGGGCCAACTGCACGCGCGTGTGGCGGTGCATTTCGCCGTAATCGTATCGAGTCCTCAACCTCTGGCGAGGACTCGAAAGGGGTCGAATGACCTCGGAGGGGTTCGAGAGAGCTCGGAGGAACTCGTAGAAGCCCTCGTTGGTCCTCGAAAGGCCTCACCCCCCCAAAAAAAGAGATATATCGCCGTATCGACTCACCGAAATTGTGTGCGAGTCTCCATAGCTTCGTCGGAGTCGAAGGGCCTCGCCAATTCTTGGTAGGACGTAGTAGGCCGTCGCCACCCAAAACAAACTGGCGAGGCCCTTCAAGCAGCTGGCGAGTTCCTTCGACCCCGCACGGCACCGCGGCGATGTCGACGACTATACAGACGTACGAGGATCTGCCAGTCCGCACGACAACACACAGTTTTGGACATTCGCCGCCCAAATTCGCCAAAGAATAAACATGTTCATTCTTTGGCGATATTTTTGCCGCTACACCGGCGACTCTGAACACTCACTACGAGAAAATGGCGAGGTATGCATGACATTAGCGATTTGTCCGGAGACTACGGCGAAAGTCCGATTCGCCGTAGTCGCCGACCACTTTCACCAAAGTGTGAGCGGGTTTTAAGGGACAGCCATTTTTTCCTGGTTTTCACTGGGAGAGACAGGCAACACATCCCAGGAAGAACAAGAAACAAGTTGCAAAAGAAAAGTAACCTGTTTGGTGCACCGAGGGTCGCTATTTCCTTGTAATTTATGCCTTGTTCTTCCTGGGATGTGTAGTCTGCCCTTCCCAGTGCAAACAAAAAAAAATTACTGTCCCCCACGTCCCTTCTCCTCCGGATCCTCATATGAACAAATACACCTGCCTTCACCTGTCGTAAATACCTGTCTCTTCATATATTTTTTCTCAGTTGGCTCATCATTTAACGCCTTCTCAGGTGAACACAAACACCAGTACACTGTTTCTCCACCCAGATACCCAATGAATCAACTACACACACACACACACACACACACACACACACACACACACACACACACACACACACACTATACAATATACTATCACACATAAATAGCCTCACAAAACACAATGAGAACAACTACAACAACAACAGCAACTTCCTGAAACTCATAAAACCAACAGGTGAGAAATGCACACGCCAAAAACACCCCTGTCTCACGCAACACACACACACACACACACACACACACACACACACACACACACACACACACACACACACACACACACACACACACACACACACACACACACACACACACACACACACACACACACACACACACACACATATTTGGCCTCTCATTCATTCTTCTTTATGTTGGATCAGTGCCTAGCGGACTTTTTTGTTGTTGTTTTGATTTTGTTTTCCCTTGAGCTGCCTCCCGTGCTGTAAAACAAAACAAACACACCAATACACCTGTCTCCCTCTACACGTGTCCCCTTCCCGTCATACCTGTCCCAATTCCTTTACACCTGTCCCCCATTACACCTGTCCGCCTTCCTTTATACCTGTCCCCTTTCCTTCACACCTGTTCCCCCTTAACACCTGCCTCCCCCTTCCCTTCACACCTGCCTGCACACTTTCTCCAGAGTTACCTGTGCGGTTACATGAACTCCGCGTGCAACCCCGTCATCTACGCCCTTCGCTCGCAGTCCTTCAGGAGAAGCTTCAAGGAGATCATTTTCGGCACCCATAGCCATATACCAGGTAAGGGGGGAGGGGGTGGGAGGGGAGTGGGGGGGCAATGTGTATGTGTGTGTGTGTGTGTGTGTGTGTGTGTGTGTGTGTGAGAGAGAGAGAGAGAGAGAGAGAGAGAGAGAGAGAGAGAGAGAGAGAGAGAGAGAGAGAGAGACCTGGAAATCACGGAAGGCACATTGGCCAAGCACCTCCGAGACACCAACACCAGGAAAGCCCCAGGCCCGGATGACATCAGCCCTTTCCTGCTGAAGCACTGTGCAGGGAAGCTGTCTCAGCCCCTCACACGCATCTTCAGACAGTGCCTAAGCGCAGGGGCCTGGCCGACCCTGCGGAATGAGGCTCGTGTCACACTGGTTTTCAAGAAAAGGACAAAATAGACCCAACCTACTACCGCCCAATCTCGCTCCTGTCGGTTGTTAGCAAGATCTTGGAGCGGATTATTGCTGAGCAGCTGACGCGCCACCTGGAGGAGAACCATCTATTGTCTCCTCGTCAGCACGGGTTCAGGAGAGGTCGCTCGTCATCAGACCTCCTCCGACTGCTCAGCAAGTCTTGGCATGACGCCCTGGACTCTGGTCGCCCCTCACTTGTTGTTGCCCTAGATATTGCTGGGGCATTCGACTGTGTATGGCACAGGGGCCTCCTGGCCAAGCTCGAACAGCTCGGCATCACAGGACAACTGCTGCAGCTGTTTTCGAGCTACCTGCACGGCCGGAGTCTGAGGGTAGTGGTGAACGGGTGCACGTCAGTCAGTTACCCAATCACTCTCAGCGTTCCACAAGGATCAGTACTGGGCCCGATTCTTTGGAACGCATACTTCGACGAGCTGCTCCGTGGCCTATCAATGGCCTCAGCCTACGCCGATGACTGCACCCTGTCCCACAGCTACACCAGAGAGGAAACTGCGGACGTGATCGAAGCCACCAATCGCCATCTTGGTGACATCATGGCCTGGGGACGACGTTGGCAAGTTAAGTTTGCTGCCGAGAAGACCCAGGCCATGGTCATATCGCGTTCGGGGGAGGACGCCAGACTCCTGCAGGGACGGCTGAATTTTGGGGACGACACCCTGGCCATCAAGGACTCCATCAACATCTTGGGGGTGGAGGTCGACTCCAGACTCAGTTTCGACCGCCACCTGGAGTGTGTGGCACGCAGAGCCTCCCTGAGGGTGATACTCCTGCGTCGCGTGCGGCACCTGCTCGACGCAGACGGCCTCCTGAGGCTGTACAAAGCCCAGGTGAGGCCCGTCATGGAATACTCCCCTCTCTCCTGGATGAGTAGTGCCCAATGTCACCTCTCGCTGCTGGACAGAGTGCAGAGGAGGGCAGAGCGACTCATCCGTGATGCCAGCAGCCTTCAGCTGCAGCGACCACATGGACACCAGTGGCGGCAGCGGCAACATCGACAGCAGCTACATCACCAGCAGGACGCCCCTCGCTGCATGCTCGACAGCCTCGGGCATCGGAGAAGGGTCGGTGCCATCACAGTCCTACACAAGGCCCAGGTCCAACACACACCTCACCTGGCGGTACTACGGGTCACTTGGAGGAGAAGCCAGCACACCACGAGAGCGGCGGTGGCTAACGACCTCCTCCTTGAAATCCCGAGAAGCCGCACAGCCAGGTGCCAGAGGGCCCTCACGAATGCCACGGCCCACCTGTGGAACGCCTTGACGGGTGAAGTGGGCGTTAGGGCAATGAACACCCAGCAGGTGAAGGTGGCGGCTCATGCCTGGTGTCGCATTTACCCGCCCTAGTCACATCCGCCTGAGCACAAACACAGCTAGTGACAATGCTTTAAGATAGGCGACCTCAAGACAGAGGTCGTCTTTAGCATGGAGACAATTTCCCCGCCCTTTTGTCATATGTATCTCATCCCAAATGAGCACCACTGAGTGCCAGGTGCTCAGCGCTCAGTGGTGTTCATTTGGGATGTTTTTCACTGTGTTAATACAGGTTCTCTGATATATGTATCTCATGTTTAAATTAAAGAGAGAGAGAGAGAGAGAGAGAGAGAGAGAGAGAGAGAGAGAGAGAGAGAGAGAGAGAGAGAGAACGCACCTCTGTGGGTAGAGTCTCCTGAATGTGGAATGTGTTCACGGCCACATTTATAACTTCCTGTGTGCTCATCCCCCGGACGTGAGGGACTCACGTCCGGGGGATGAGCACACAGGAAGTTATAAAGCTGGCGGCCCACCACTGGAGAAACACACTTCCCACTCCAATGACACTTTAATGACAGTGCAGTGTGTGTATATGTGAATGTTTATAATGTATGTTTTTTTATTTTTTAGATTTTTTTATATAGACTTTATGCCCGAGAGAGAGAGAGAGAGAGAGAGAGAGAGAGAGAGAGAGAGAGAGAGAGAGAGAGAGAGAGAGAGAGAGAGAGAGAGAGAGAGAGAGAGAGTATATTAAACTTCCATCTAAAACACCAGGTGATCTCCTATACTAATAAGGGGCAATTAGGTACCTGCCTACCTGTGTGTGTGTGTGTGTGTGTGTGTGTGTGTGTGTGTGTGTGTGTGTGTGTGTGATGGCCCCCTTATTTGGTTCTTTTAATTAGTTGGCAATTAATCAGGTATGTAACAAGTAACGAGATTAATTATAATTTATCTGGCATTATTATTATTATTATTATTATTATTATTATTATTATTATTATTATTATTATTATTATTATTATTATTATTATTATTATTATTATTACACAACTGTTTTATTTTTATTTTTTATCATTAATAATATTGTTTTCTTCATTATTTTTTGCCTTATTCGTTTTTTTAAAGTGTGTAAGATCAGTTACAAGCGCCATCTTGTAATTGCTTGCTTGTTTGCACACACACACACACACACACACACACACACACACACACACACACACACACACACACACACACACACACACACACGTTATAAATAGCTGTTTCGAGGTAGATGACTACAGACGATCAATGTTGTTTATCAGGATGAGGAGGAGCATGAAACAGTAGAAGAGGTTCTAAGAAAAGACCTGTGGAGAGAGGGAGAATTTTAGTGGTGGTGGTGATGATGGTGGTGGTGGGGGTGGCGGTGATGATGGTGATGGTGATTGCAGGTATTAGTTTACACCTGATTGTATTGTGGTCAGTATACACACACACACACACACACACACACACACACACACACACACACACATTTTCTTTTTCGAGATCTCTATGGCGTAGTATTTTTTTTTATAGTGAAGGGATATTAACATAGTACGGGTAAAAATTATATCATTAAATTTTTTGTACCAGTGTGTGTGTGTGTGTGTGTGTGTGTGTGTGTGTGTGTGTGTGTGTGTGTGTGTGTGTGTGTGTGTGTGTGTGTGTGTGTGTGTGTGTTAGCATCATTTTTTTTACTTTAAATTACATCATAAGCTTTTTGTTATGTTTGTGTAGCTTTTGACTCACTCCTTGATTTCAAGCTCTGTAGGTGAAGAAAAAGATCGAAGGGAAGAAAACAGAAGAAAAGAGTGAAAGAAAAAGGAAAGGGAAGAAAATACAAGGAAATGGATATGATATTCCTTTCTTTCTCTCCCCTTCTCTTTCCTCCATTCTCCTCTCTCCTTCCTATATACCTCTCTTCCCTCGATCCCTCTTGTTTACCCTCTGCATTGCTTTTCTCTTTTTTCTTCCCCTATCCTTCCTCTTTTCCTCCCTTTTTCTTCCTTACCTATTATTTAATTTCCTCTCTTATCCTCTCCTTTAGCTGTCCCTTCCTCTCTTAATCCGTCCATCCTTCCTTTTCTTCTAATTCCCTCCCTCTTTCTCCTCTTGCCTCCATGCCTTCCTTCTCCTCCTCTCTCTCTCTTATTTTCTTCAACTTATTTCTTTCTTCCTTTATCCCTTTTTTTCTTTTATTTTGTTTCCCCTTTCTCTCTCTTCCTCCCTTCTATTTCCTTTCATCCTTTTTCCCTCTTTTTTTTCGTTCTTTCCTCCCTCTATACCTCCCTTTTTTTAGTTTGCTACCTTATTTCTTTTTCCTTAGATTTTGTTTCCTTAAATCCCTCTCCTTCCTTTTCTTCTTCCTTTTCCCCTCTCCATTTCTTTCCCCAGTATGTCACTCCTCTCCTTATTCTTCCTTTCCTTCTTTTCCTTCTTTTCATCCTCTCCATTTCTTTCCTCGGCATATCACTTTCCTCCCTCTCCTCTTCCCTCCTTCCCTCATTTTCCCTTCCTTCTCTCCTCTCCATATCTTTCCTCAGCCACTCCATCTTCTCTTCCTGCCTCTCCTTCCTTCTTCTTTTTCTCCTCAATCTTTCTTTCTCGGTATGTCTCTCCCCTCCCTCTCCTCTTCCCTCCTTCCCTCATTTTTCCTTCCCCTCTTGTATACTAACACGTGCCCGCCTGCGCTAGGATAGTTTAAGAGAAGGGTGCAGGTGGCTTAAGGTGAGTGTGAAGGTAAAATTAACAGGTGTGCTCGTTACGTGATCAGAGGTGTGTGTGTGTGTGTGTGTGTGTGTGTGTGTGTGTGTGTGTGTGTGTGTGTGTGTGTCAGGTGTGTTAATTACGTTCAGAAAGGTATAATGAATGGACAGGTGTGAAGGAGACAGGTAAGGGATGTGACCACTTGGATATTAGCTGCGCGTATGGCAGGTGAATGAATGTATGTTTGTATGTCACTCACGCGTTCATATCCACGTGTTTAAATCAGACACGTGAAAGAAGGCGTATTAAGGTGAATGGAAGGATTATCACGACGCTTTAAACTGATATGAATGGTAAAAACGGCGGCTGTGTGAATGTTTGGGATTTAGTGTCATGATTCATTTCTTGCAGATCATCGATATTCATAAAACGAGTACAAATAGTATTTACGTTTGTAATTACACACACACACACACACACACACACACACACACACACACACACACACACACACACACACACACACACACTGCACTCTCCTCACCCATCGCCCCTCCTACCCCACCACAAGCTCCATCGCCCCTACCCCCCCACACATATCAGCCTCCCATTCCCCGTCCCTCTTCTTTTTGTACTTGTTTCATTAGCAAAGAAAATTTTTATTTATAACATGTAAATTTTCAGCCTGACGGCTGCCGCAACTAAATAAACCGCTTATTATTATTATTATTATTATTATTATTATTATTATTATTACACACACACACACACACACACACACACACACACACACACACACACACACACACACACACACACACACACACACACACACCTAAAACATAATTATTATTATTTTTCGACAGCTTCGTAAACAACTGAAGCTTCCTTGAAGTATTAATTGTTTTCCGCAGGTGCCTAATTAATTACAAACTTAAGTATAAAGGTAAAAATATTTAATTCCATCCGTACACTTGTAGTTTATAATTATTACGCCAAGATAAAATGATATTTCATGCATAATATTATTTACTTTATATATATCTATATATATATATATATATATATATATATATATATATATATCTATATATATATATATATATATATATATATATATATATATATATATATATGCGCACAAAAAGACGGAGTAGGTAGTATTATCAGGTGCTCGTAATCAGTGCCGAGTGAGCGTGAGAGGCAGTGTCTGTAACAGGTGTTGTGTGGCCCTCCGCAGGGAGCGTCCACAGCGGCCTGTCGTGGCGCGCCGCGCACTCCATCAGACACTCAGTCGCGGGTAAGCTGGGTCTCGCTGTGTCTGTGGCTCGTCGGTGTCTGTGTCTCGTCTGTGTCGCGGCGGCGCACGCGTCCGCTTGCTCGTGTCGTTCAGGCTTGGCCATTCCGTCACTCAGTGTTTGGCTTGATTTTCCTTTTTGGTTCCTCCCGTCATTTTGTTTTGTTTGTTTGGCTTTCTTCAATGGGTACTTAGCCACATTCTCTGCTTTATAACATCTATGTTTTTGTCTTTCCATCCCACACACACGTCACTTTCTATTTTTTTCCATTTTTTTTTGTTTTCGCCTTTGCTACTTGCTGATAAACTTCCATAGATTTCTTTCCTTTTTTTCTTTTTTTCCTCGATTTCCCTTCTTTCCTAAGCTAAAAAAACCAGTGTTAGGTTATCGTTTCTTCCCCAACGTCGCACCACCTGGACGTTCATATTTGCACTGCATCGCCGCCGCTAAGCACCTGTCCATATTTTACTTGTCACTACGTGTGCGCTAATTGGATCACCTTCACGAATAACTCAGGTAACAAACAATTAAATAACTGCTAATGTTCTCATAAATACCACCTGTTCGCACCTGCCATGTGTTAACACCTTCCTAATAAGTTAATGAAGCAGGTATGATAGATGCATTAATTTATGGCATGTGTGTGTGTGTGTGTGTGTGTGTGTGTGTGTGTGTGTGTGTGTGTGTGTGTGGAGCAGGTGTATTATATATATATTTTTTTTTTCTTAATTAACATGTGTTGGTATTGTTAGCTGTGTGTGTGTGTGTGTGTGTGTGTGTGTTGCGTGAGACAGGTGTGTTTTTGGCGTGTACTCCTCACCTGTTGTTTTTATGAGTTTCAGGCAGTTGCTGTTGTTGTTGTTGTTGCTGTTATCATTGTGTTTTGTATGCGTGAGATTATTTATGTGTGATAGTGTGTGTATATATATATATATATATATATATATATATATATATATATATATATATATATATATATATATATATATATATATATTTTTTTGGAGGGGGGGTTGGGGACATAATTTACATGAGAATAACCAAGATTTTTTGCAGGTTTCCATATTTATATTTTTCTTTACCTTCTCTTTTTTTCAATTTTGACAATTTTATTATTTATTTTTTTCCTTTTTCTTTTTATTTTGTGACGCGTAAGATAAATAAGAACTACTGCTGTTTACGATTTTTTTCTTACAATGTGTGAAAGCGTTTATTTTTTTATTTTTTCTTTTCTCTCTCTCTCTCTCTCTCTCTCTCTCACACACACACACACACACACACACATCAGCTGTTATTATGCACAACCATATTCTTTTACGTTTAATCAGAGAGAGAGAGAGAGAGAGAGAGAGAGAGAGAGAGAGAGAGAGAGAGAGAGAGAGAGAGGTCTTTTCTAACCAAACTACGTAATAAAATGTATGACGAGAGGATGATAATGATGATAAGGAGGACGAGCAGGAAGAGGAGGAGGAAGAGAAGGAGAAGGAGGTGGAGGAAAACTAGAAGGAGGAGGAGGGGAAGGAGGAGGAAGACGAGCCATTAAATTACACAGATGAGGGGAGCAAGTCTTAAACATGAAAACGACCCGTGAAATTCATGAAAAAGGCGAAGAAGGTGTAAAGATGTGGAAAGTGATAATTAAAAGGAGGGAGAAGAGCAGGAAGAAGAAGAAGAAAAAGATGATGAAGGGAAAAAAGAAGAGAAAAAGGAAGAGAGGTGATGAAGCAGAAGCATATAAATAAAAGAAGGTTCAAAATGAGGAAGATTTTTTTTTAGTGAAGAGAAACAAAAAGACTAAACGCAAAAGAGGAAAAAAAGATGATGAAAAAGAGAAAAGGAGGAGAAACCGGAAGAAAAGAATGTTGATGAAGAAACCCAAACAAAAGAAGGAGAAAGAGGAAGAAAAAAGATGACGATGAAGAAGAGAAACAAAAGGAGTAAAAGCAGAGGAAGAAAATGATGATGAAAAAGAGAAAAGGAGGAGAAACCGGAAGAAAAGAATGTTGATGAAGAAACCCAAACAAAAGAAGGAGAAAGAGGAAGAAAAAAGATGACGATGAAGAAGAGAAACAAAAGGAGTAAAAGTAAACAGAGGAAGAAAATGATGATGAAGAAGAGAAAAGGAGGAGAGGCAGGAAGAAAAGGATGGTGATGAAGAAGCCAAAACAAAAGAAGAAGAAAAAGGCAGAAAAAAAATGATAATGAAGAAGAGGAAGGGAAATAAAAGCAAACAGAGGAAGAAAAAAGATGAAAGATAATGAAGAAAAAACAGAAAGAAAATGAGAAGAAAAAAAAAGAGGAGAAATCAAACGAAGAAGAACAGAGAAGAGAAAGTAGAAATAAAAGAAGCGAGAATTCATGAAAGGGGGAAGAGGAAGGGAATTAAAAGCAAGCAGAGGAAGAGAAAAGATGATTAAGAAGAAACAGAAAGAAAATAAGAAGAAAAAAGGGAAGGAGAAATTAAGCGAAGAGGAGAGAAAAGAAAGTAGAAATAAAAGAAACGGAAATTCATGAAAGGAGGAAGAGGAAAGGAAGGGGGAAGGCCAGAGCTCATCCGTCAAGTCTAAACCAAAACAAGAAAGACACTTCAAAACAGGATGAGACTTGATCCATCACAGAGAACGTAAACACACGACGCTCCCCTTGAAGAAAACGTGTAAAGAAAACGGGTAGTGGGTTTGACGAGTTTTCTATGGGAGTCACGACCGTACTTATCTTCTCACCTGTCTTCATTTATTTTTTACCTGTACTAATTATTTTGTACATGTGTCAACTCATTCTTACCTCAATTCATTAATTCCTGCATTCACCTGTATTCATTCTTTCTTACCTTTGTTTATTTATCTTTACCTGTCGCCTTCATTCTTGCCATTATTTATTCATTTTTACCTTTATTAATTTGTCTTATGAGCATAGACTTAAATATTTGTATTTGCATTCTCTAGAAAGGCGAAGGGTGCGAGGAGACATGATCGAAGTTTATAAATAGATAAAGGGATTTAATTCGGGTAATGTTAATAAGGTTTGGGATTAAGATTCGTTTTAGTACCGTGACAGTATTTCATTACCTACTTTATGAAACATCACTAGCTCTTCATATATCTTTTCAACAAACGTCCAACAATCATGGAAACGCTTTCAAAATCTAATTCAAGGACTATTTATTGTTGAAAATAGGGGATAATATTCACGAAAGCGCAGCCTCCTCTGGCGGCTGCCGCGGCGGCGGTGCAGCCGGTGTTGCGAGAAATACCTCCTCGCAGAAATAAGTCGCATATACATGTGGGGGGGGGGGCTGCGCCCCCCCTGGTTAAAAGGCCCCCCCGTTAGTAGGTCGTAAATTTCGGTTGGAGTAGTTTAAATATGCTCCCCCACCCTAAACCCTCTGGGAGCTATTTCCGCGGCTCGGCATCGTCGCCGCGGCCGACGCCAAAGGAGGCTACGCTTTCGTGAAGGGTTTTACGAGCTCAAACGGGACACTATAGCCTTTGATGTGAGGTCGTATGAAAAAGGACACAAACCTATTCACTATCACCGTATTTCTCGTTTCCATCTTCAGTACTCATGTTTCCACTCACCCACTCAACAGATCAAGGTTTTTACGAGCCCGGACGGGACATTTTAACCTTCGGCGAGAAAGGCTACAAAGAGAGGTTACCCAGCTTTCTTGAGGTAGCCCTGCGCCCCCATCTCCTCCCCCTCACCTGCCCCCCGCCGCCCCCCTCCCGCGACGCTCCTGTCCAAACCACCAGGATCACACCTTTACCTGTGGACTGATGGTGATGCAGGTGGTGGTGATGGTGATGATGGTGTGTATTGTGTAGGCTGTTTCTTTTGCACTCTGGTGGTGGTGGTGGTGGTGGTGTTTGGTGCATGTGGTGGTAATGGTGGTTTGGGTTTGGGTGTATGGTGGTGGTGGTGGTGGTGGTGATGTGTGGGGTGCATGTGGTGATGGTATGTGATGTTTAGCTGTGATGGTGATGGTGGTGGTGATTGTGGTGATTATGAGTGTGTGGTGGTGTGGAAAGTGGTGGTGGAGGTGGTGGTCTTAGTGGTGATGATAGTGATGATGTTGGTGATGAAGTCTTGTTTTCTTGGTGATTTTGATGATGATGATGATGGTGATAGTGATGACTGCCTTAGCTTGTTGTAGTGATGATGATGATGATGATGATGATGATGATGATGATAATGGTAATGGTGACAACTTTGCATTTACTTGTGGTCGTGACATGAAGATAATGACAGAAGATGAAAATGATGATGACTGCATTGATGATTATTTTACTTCCGATACACCGTTGATAATGAAGACAGTGAAGACTACGCTGCTGCTGCTGATGGTGGTGATGGTGACGATTCTTACACCTGTCTAACACCTGTGGAATGTTAGGTGTAAAAGGCTGAAAGCATGCCGCAGAATAATCGTCGCTTTCTCGTGTTTGGAGAGGAATGAACTTGACTTTGATGAATATTGTGTCATTGTGTTTGCCTTTGATGGTGACTGGCGGCTGCTTCTGTTTGTGTGTGTGTGTGTGTGTGTGTGTGTGTGTGTGTGTGTGTGTGTGTTTTGTATGGGACGGTGTTGGTTCTTGTCTGCTTGTTTTTGTTTTGTTTCGTTTTCCGGAGATTTATTTTACTTTTGTGGGTTTTATTGTTTTGTTTTTTGTTTTGTTTTCTGTCTCACTTTTCTTTTTTGTTTTGTCTTTTTTCTCGATTGTTTTTGTTGTTGTTTTTCTTTCGTTGTTCCTCTTTACTTTTTTTTCTTTACTTTTTTTCTTTTTTGTCTTCTTATTCTTATTTTTTTTCCCTCCTCTTTTTTTCCCTAGTAGCAGTTTACACACTCACACACACACACACACACACACACACACACACCACCTACCCATATACCCTCTCCACTCCTTCATCCACCCTTTCCCTACCCCTCCAGACACCCATATTCCCATCCACCCCATACACTATTACCCCTACACTACCCTCACATCTTCCTCCACCCCACCTCACAATCCCATTAGCTTCCACACCCATACATCTTCTACCAGCCCCTCCCCTGCACACGTATACACTTGTCCACTACACATCTCCACACCTGGCCTCTTACCTGCTTGGCTTGATCACCTGTGCCCTGCTGTCGGTGCTGTTCCAGGCGCTGCCAACCTCCAGGAGTGCTCGCAGCAAGACGACGACCGGCCCAAGACGTCCATTAAGTATATTGAGACGAGGGCGTGTTGAGGAGGGGGTAAAGGATGCTGCCAGGTTTTGTTGTTGTTGGGTCCAGTTTGTTGTGTGTGTTTGTGTTTTCTTTTTGTGTGTGTTTCGGCTGTTTTGTTTATGTTTTGTGCGCCATTGCTTGTGTGTCTTGTTTATTTAGATTTTGGTGTTTTTGTTTGGTGTTTGCTAGTGTGGGTGTTTTTTTTTGTTGTTGTTTAGATTGTGTTGTTTTATGTTTGTTTTCCGCTAGTGTTTTTTTTTCTATTTCATTTTATTTAATTTTATACTTTTATTTTTACGTTTAGTTGTGAAGTGTTGGGGTTCAGTTTTTACTAGTCTTTTTTTTTTACAATTTCGATGCTGTGATTTTGGTTTGCCGTTCGCTGGTTTTCTTTTAGACTGCTGTGTGTCGGTGTTTGAATTTTGCTATATTTTTTTATTTTAGAATCTAGATAGTTGTGTGCTGGTGCCTGCATGGTGTTTGCTAGTGTTTTTTATTTAGATTGTGTTTTGGGTTTTGTTTGTTATTTGCTAGTGGGTTTTTTTTATTAAGATTGTTGTGCGTTGATGTTTGAGTTGTGCCACTGCCTATTTTTTTATATAGATTCTTACAGTGGTGTTGCTGCCTGCTGGAGGAGGTGGTGGTGGTGGTGGTGGTGGTGGTTAACTGCTTGTTTTACTCACTTTTTTTTATATACCATTTAAAGTTTAGTGCGTTTTTGGCCTTGAAGTATTGTGTGTGTGTGTGTGTGTGTGTGTGTGTGTGTGTGTGTGTGTGTGTGTGTGTGTGTGTGTGTGTGTGTGTGTGTGTGTGTGTGTGTGTGATTTGCTGTTTTTTTTATTATAGTTCGGTTTTCTTTTTATTTTCTCCTTTTTAAATTTTCTCTTTTATTGTAAGTGATATGCTGTTTTCTCTTCTTACTGTTGAATAATGTTACGCTTTTTATCGTTAATTTATCACAGTTAATTGCACGCTGTATTTATGGCCTCACGGTGTTTGTGCTATTCATAAACATATTATTTAACCTTTGTGGGATTTTTTTGCTCAATTTATGCTTCACATTGATTCAGTGGCTTCTAATTATGTTCATGACACCTCTCCTCCCGAAATTGACCCCTCTTTCGGCCACCTCTTTGGATTCTTTTTAGGAGCAGCGAGTAGCGGGCTTTTTGTCATTATTGTATCCTTTTTTTGTGCCCTTGAGCTGTCTCCTTTGTTGTAAAAAAAAATGAGAAAGATGGAACGAGTTGGGGGAGGAGGGAGTCAGGTTTCAGGATACAGTATGGAAGGATTTTGTGGGGACCCATTTTAGTTCTTCACCTTTTCTAGTTTTTCTTCGTTTTCCTCTTCTCTTCTGTTTTTCTTATTCTTATTCTTATTCTTTTTCTTATTCTTCATCATAATCATCTTCTTCCTCTTATCACCATTATTGTTATTCTTACTATCATTATTATCATCATCATCCTTGTCACCGTCACTCACTGCTCAAGGTCGCCAGTTCAGCAGAGCGAAGGTAGAGAAGAGGGTCAAGAGAGGGAGTGTGGCCACCCGCGTGCTCCCTAAACTTAATATTTACCATGCACTTCCGTATTGGCGGTCACGTATTTCTGCTGAGCCCTGAAATACTTGAATTTTAACACGTTACTAATCCTAGTCTACCTCTTCCATTAATCTGCACACTTGTACTTGTATGTTCCTAAAAGCACCTTAACCACCTGTACAATGTTAATAACTGCTTTATTCTCCTATTTAGGCACATGTTGCACTCGATTTCGGATTTTAGTTACACGTTTTTATTCATTATATATCTCCACGCACCTGTTCCACTCACAGTCACACCTGTAATTATGTGTCATTTACAGTTTCAGGCACCTTAACCACCCGTACACATTCTTATTCATTATATATTACCACGCACGTGTTCCACTTACATTCACACCTGTAATCACGTGTCATATATGTTTTCAGGCACCTCAACCACTTGTACAATATTGATTACTTTGCGTCTTCTTTATGCACCTATTCTACTGACCTACATTCTTTGATTACATGTTATTCCACTCACAGCATAGTCACCCTTCACTAAACTAACCCAGAAGCCCCGCCCCTCCTCCATAACTAAAGGACCTGATTGGCTGGCTGGCAGGAGCTTGGGGTTAGGAGCACGGTTGCCAGATTATCGTACTCAGAGCCGCGTATTTACCGGTTTCTGGCCCATAACTGTTGCCAAGAAGCACCAATTATTAGCCATTTAAACGATAACCATATATGAAGGCAGTTATTTGGGTGATGAAGGCAGTTTTGGGGTCGGGAATTGGGAAACATGTGAGGCAGAGTACGACAATCTGGCACCGTTGGTTAGGAGTCAATGTTACTATGGAGGAATGGCCGGGAGAGGGCGGGGCTTACGGACCAACTTAGTGTGCGGTGACTATAGTAATTTCGTGTTATATTATATTTCAGGCACCTTAATCGCCTGTACAATATTTATTACTGTTTTAGTCTCATAATTATGCACCTATTTTATGACCCAACATCCTTTAATCACATGTTATTTTTCTCACTTTCATACTTCTATTTACGGGTTCATATTTTCAGGCACCTAACCACCTGCACAACATTGATTACGATTTTATTCTCTAATTGACGCACCTATTTTATGACCCAACATACTTAATGACATGTTATTTCAGTCACTTTCACACTTCTAATTACGGGTTCATATTTTCAAGCACTTTAACCACCTGTACAACATTGATTACTGTTTCTTAGTGTTTGTTTATTGTGTACTTTAAGATATCTATCACCCTACCCCTCTGTCCTTCCAGTTTTATTATCTTCTATATTCTCTCGTCCTCTTTATTCTCTCTCAACGCTTTCACTTTCATTTTCTCGTTCTCTGCGTCACAGGTGTTTGGGGGCTGCTGGACAGGTGCCTTATGGTGACCGCACTCCTCAATCTCTACCTATTTCGTCTCATAATAGTAATGATGATAATAACCTCCACAGTGACGTACATAGTTAATTACCTGATATTCACACACCTTTGCCATTTACCTGTACAATGTTGATTACCCTTTTAGTCTTATTTACTCAACTATTCCACTGACCCACATACTTTGATTGCATGTTTTTATATGATACCATCTTTACCACCTATGCGATTTTATATACAAGTTCATTATCATTGTCACAACATCCTACTTACTGAAGCGTCCCTTAACTCATTTTCTTTACCCATATTTTTATTAATTTTCTAAAAGCATATTTGGTCTCATGATTCATATTCACTAACCACATTTATCGCTTACCTTCACCGGATAAACAGTAATGATAATAATGATAATAATAATAGTGATGATGATAAATAGTTCATAGCTGTCGTCTTTCGTTCACAATTTGTCCCTTTCTTAGTTTCTCCTTACTTTATTTTATTCTCTTTTTCTACATTTTTCTTGCTTTTTTGGTGCATTTTTTCCTTTTTTTCCTCTTTTCATACATTTTTTTTACCTTTTCCATTTCTTTTCTACTTTTTCATATACATTTTTTACTTTTTTTCCCTTTTTTCATACATTTTTTACCTTTTCCATTTATTTTCTACTTTTTCACATACATTTTTAAACTTTTTTCTATATATTTTCAACCTTATTTCTCACCTCTTCTGCTTTGTGTCTTGCTTCCCTCCCTTTTTCTCACCCTCTTCCCTTCTCCCATACACTTTCTGCTCTTCCTCCACCTTTCCTGCCTTTTTCTTCCTCTTTTAATTTTCTGCCCTTGTCTGTTCTCACCTTTTCCTCACCATATATTTTTTACTGTTCTTTCTCACTTATATTCGTCTTCCCTTTTAACCTATTATATAACTCTGTCTGACATATTCCTCTCATTTTTCTTATTTTCATTCTTTATTCCTTTATATATTTTTGTCTTACCTGTTATAACTACCCAATATATTCAACTTTCACTAAACCTTAATCTATCTTCTCTCTTTTATTTACCTTCTCTTTCTTTTATCTTTTATTTGCCTCTCTTATGTATCTTTCCTTTTTATTTACTTTTCTTCCTCGCCATTGTTTCTTTTGTTTTCCTTACCATTTTTCTCATTTTCCTTCACCTGTTTAAACATCAATATTCTTACCTTAATATTTGTCTTACCTGTTTTTACCTTCTCTAATATTCTTACCATTTATGTACCTCTTTATTTACCTATTTTATGCTTTCTTTTATTTATCTTTTCTTTTTTATTTCCTTTTCTCTTATTTGTTTTTCTTCCTCTCCTTTGTCTATATTTTTTTCTTCTCATTTTCTAACCTCTCATTTTCCTTTCACTTTCCTTCACATTTTTAGTCATCAATGTTCTTACCTTTACATTTTTTACTTACCTGTTGAATCTCCCCTAATATTCTTACCTTACATTTACCTTTCACTTACCTGTTTTACCTTTCCTAATATTTTCACCTTCTGTATATCTTTTATTCACCTGTTATTTACCCTTCACTTAAATGTTTTACCTCCACTAATATTTTCATCTTATTTTTACCTTTCCTCGCGGCAGGATCGTCTATACGGAGTCACAGAGGCATCCTAGAGTCCTTCAGGCGGTCCCACGTACGAAGGAGCGAGAGAGGTGAGGGAAATGCAGATAGATAGATAGATAGATAGATGGATGGATAGATACAGACAGAAAACCTTTGTTATAAAAAATCATAATCCTTTTTTTTTTTTTTTCTTTGTGTGTGTTTATATGGTAAGGATCTATTAATGTTTGTATGTGTGTAATAGTAGTAGTAGCAGTTGTAGCAGTAGATGTAGTTATTGTAGTAGTAGTAGTAGTAGTAGTAGTAGTAACAGAAAGAGTAGTACTAGAATAGTAGTAGTAGTAACAAATCATAGTAGTAGTAGTAGTAGTAGTAGTAGTAGTAGTAGAAAGAGTAGTACTAGAATAGAAGCAGTAGTAGTAGTAACAAATCATAGTAGCAGTAGTAGTAGTAGTAGTAGTTTCCTGATGCGCACCATCCCCGGCATCAGTCCACTCCTCCGACCACTGGAAAATGCCGTCAAGAATGTATTTTTGCCGGCGCTGGTGAAATCTCATGCTTTGGGGGAGGAGGAGAGGGATATGCTAACACTTCCTCCAAGACTGGGTGGGATGGGGATCACCAACCTTGAGAAGCTGGCTGATAAGGAGAACCAAAACTCCATCAGCCTTACCAGGTCACTCATCAACAGGATCTTCGCTCAGGAGGCAGAGGGCGAGATAAACCAAACAGAAATAAGAGAAATTAAAAGAAAAATCACAGAAGAAAGGCAACAGGCCCAAAAAGACGAGCTGGACCGTCTTACACACCACCTGTCCACAGAAATGGGTTGAAAAATACACACAGCACAGGAGGCAGGCGCCTCTAACTGGCTAACGTCATTACCAATCAGTGCAAAGGGCTTCAGCCTCAACAAACAAGAATTTGTCGACGCCGTTGCTCTGAGACATGGCTGGCCGATTGAGGGACTGCCTGATCTCTGTGCATGTGGATCACCAAATGATGTCACCCACACCATGACATGTAAAAAGGGAGGCTTCGTCTGTATTCGACACGATGAAGTGAGGGATCTGACAGCCAGCATGCTCGGAGAGGTATGCCAAGACGTCACTACCGAGCCGGCACTGCTTCCCCTGGACGGCGAACACCTTCGGTACAGGACGGCCAATACCTCACAGGAGGCACGGGTTGATGTAAGTGCCCGCGGATTCTGGGTGAGCGGACAGCGGGCGTTCATGGGCATCCGCATATTCGACCCGATGGCTGCCTGGCACCGTGAGCTGCCTCTGGAAGCCGCCCACCACAGGAACGAGCAGAAGACAAGGGCATACGGTGAAAGAATCTAACATGTGGATTAGGGCAGCTTCACCCCCCTCGTCTTCACCACATCCGAGTCCCAGGGCACGATGCTTCTACGCACGACTCGCGGAACTAATCTCAGAAAAGAAGCATCAGCCAAGGAGCCACGTTGTCGCCTGGATGAGGTGTCGCCTCTCGTTCTCCCTGCTCAGGTCGGCCATCCTATGTCTCAGGGGCACCAGACACTCTTGCTCAAAAGTCAACAACATCTCCAATATGGACTTTGAAGCCACAGTGGTGGAGAGTGACATTAGGGTGGGTCGGGAATGACTTGAGTAGGGAAGGAAAGGGGGATCTGGACGTAATAGATGAAGGTGATTTAGTGTCAGGTAGTATTAGTGATATGGTTGGATGCCACAGTCATTAGCGAACAGAGTTGGGGCTAATGACCTCCAAGCTATGGAGCCCTCCATGATTATGTGTCTGGAAAATAAACATGGGTGTAGTAGTAGTAGTAGTAGTAGTAGTAGTACGTAACAAGAAAAGGAGAAGGATGGGTATATAAACTCTATGTATGTATGTACGTATGTATGTATGTATGTGCGTTCCACTCATGTATGCATCCATGCCTCTAACACTAACGCCGCGTGCACCCCCCAGGCCAGCGGCTCAGGAGGAACGAGAACGGGGCCCAGCGACGCTCCAGATCCGCGGCCCGCTACACGCCGCCCCTCACGCCGCTGCCCATTCCCAAGGTGAGCGTCAGCACCTGCGACACGCCGGCGCCATCCGAGGCCAACGGCGGCGTGCAGCAGGCGGAGGCAGGGGGGGCGGTGGAGGCGAGGGAATCTGGGGGCCACCAAGTAACGATCACCGAAAAAGTCCAGTTCCAAATAGGAAGTCAGAACGATCTTGACCGGCCGCCCTGCCCTTCGCCGACCAAACACACCAACTACGACTGCCCACCCTGGCAGCCCCTACAGCTACAGGTCACGGACGCTCACCTCAGCCGGAGTTGCCAGCAGATATTCATTTGCACCAACACCATGACCACCCGCTCCTCTTCTGCGGGTGCAATACTTGACGTGAGCTGCCGGCACGACACCATGACGACCACATGCAGCAGCCACACAGAGCACACGGTGGAGCCTCCTAAACGACGCCACTTCAGCGAGGTCCACCGTCCCTTGATGTGGCAGGCGAGCATCGACCATCTGAACCCCTCGGCGTCGGCGATGGAGAGGAGGAGGAGGTGCGTGGCTGAGGGCAGGAGAGAAGGTCAGCATCCCCAGCAGACGCACCTCGGGGTCAGGCGGCTGCTGTCCCATTTGCGGAGGTCGTTCAGTGATCTCTTCAGCATCGACGACGACGTCTCGCAGCACTCCGAGACGTGATGGACGGGACGTGTACGTGTCCTGAACGATGGAGGGTGCACAGAGACGGAAGATAAATGACGCACTGAAAAGACGGTAAAAAGGGAAACGAAACTGGAAATGAGTTTTTTTTTTCTTTTTTTACGTTCTGCCTTTGGCGTCGTTAGGCTTTCTTGGTGTGGCCAAAGTCACTTATACCAAGTCAAGTCATACGCAGCTTTGTGGGAGGAGACACGGCAGAAGCGTGGCTTATGCGTGACGCTGCTTGGTGCCAAACCAGAGAATGTAGAAACAGGAATTTAGTCACCCCTGAACTGGCGGGTATTTGGATTCAAGTGACGTCATCCCGCTGCTCCGCCCCAAACCACCCCTGCGCGTGCTGGTCGCAGTTTTGAAGGCAGAGTGACCTGACCTGATATAAGTGACTTTAGGTGGGGCATGATAGTCGCTTCCAGCCCGTCATGGCGCAGGCAAGTGTTTATAGTGACGCCATTTTGTTTGGCTCATGCTTCACCCCCCCGGAGATCCTCCTTAATCCTCTCTTTAAAGAGAGAATCTAGAGTCCGGGTTGGTAGGTGGTCGTCAGGACAGCATGTGGGTAGTCTCAGGCCACTCGGCGGTGACTGAAAATTCCCAGCTTGTGGCGGCGGGCGGGACGCGAACCCGTATCCTCCTGGACGCCACAACCGCACGTTTTGGAGGTCATGAAGAATTTGAAGTGACTGAAGATTAAAAGACACAGTGAAAAGACGATGGAAAAGGAAACGCAACAGTGGAAATGATAACGAGATTGGGAAAAGGTCGAAGATATTGCGTCATGAAGGAAATGCAAATGTTCATCCACACTGCTGAACTGCTGACTGCTGAACCTTTAACTGAGACCAATGCTTTCTCACAATCTTTATAAAAAAAAGCCTATTTAGTGGATTCTTGTACCCAGCTGATTCTTAGACAGTTTGGTGGAGGGCGTGGTCTGGGGCTCAGCGTCCATAACCAAACCCAGCTTGTTCTTTTAGCGGGTTTGAGTCTAGTGGAGCCGATACTCAGTTACGATCTTAGTGAAAAGCATGTGGGTGGTCACTAGTTCTGTAAATCTTTAGAGTCGCCTTTCCTTGTGAATGTATATAATGGTGGCATTTATCCAGGACTCTGTGACACTGCAAGCATTTTGTATATATCTGAGCTGGTTTTTATAAGTAAGAAAGTGTCCGTCTTTGATCAGGTCTACAGTTAGGCCGTTATCTGCTCTGCCCCGAATCATTCCTCTCACAGCTTTCCTTACCTCACGCAGGGTCTCACTGGGGTTACGAGCTCAGCGAATTAGTCTCCTCACCACCATTTCTCTGAGTCTTTGATCAGGTTTATAGTTAGTCCATCATCTGCTTTGCTATTACTCACAAATTTCAAAGCTTTCCTTGCACTGGGGTTACGAGCTCAGCGAATTATTCTCATCACCACCATTTCTCTGAGTCTTTGATCAGGTTTATAGTTAGTCCATCATCTGCTTTGCCACTACTCATAATTTTCAAAGCTTTCCTGACTTCAGCCATGGTCTCACTGGGGAGTTCCGAGCTCAGCGAATCTCTCCTCACCAACATCCTTCTGTAGAGCAGAGTAGAGTTTTCCTCAACCCTGACCACTTCTCCCATAGTGTTATTGACGTTGCTGTTTGTATATTAAAGAGCAAACAACTGGTGTCTGCCAATGCATAGTCTTTTCTTGGTTGTTTTCATGTTTTTGCCATTCTTTCTCTTCGATCATTCTTCATTCATCGTCAGCCATCATTCTTCGATATTGTCCAGGTTGAATTTATGGGTATGTTGTCGATAAGTTTTGTCAGTTCTGCCAACACTGTCTTATTCCTTCTAGTTCATAATTTCATGTGTTTTTGTGAGATATTTTGTTTCCTCTGTTAGTTTACTTTTGCTGTTCGTTGATGCCTTCCTTTCCTTGCCTCTAGTTCTGCCTTCATCTCAGTTTTAGTTAATTTATCATTTGCTTCCTCATCTCCTACAACCTCATCAAACAGACTCAAGAATTTGCTCAGAATCATTTTCAGCCTTCTCCCTGACTGCAAGGATATTAAGGTATTTATTCAGCTTTTCCCTCACTCTTCTTTACGTCGTACCAATCGGTGGTCACGGGGTTTGAGCTTATTTAGTACTGCTACGTCTGCCACTGTTTCCGGAATTCCAGTAAGAATCATTTAAATTTCATTCTCCGTTTCTCCATTAGGGCTTTTCAGGGTCCATTTCCTGTTCACTCTTTTCTTGAATAATGAGTTTATGCTTCAGTCTCTTTTTTTTCCGTCAATTTCACAAGTTGGTCATCACTCCCGCTTCTTATTCCAACAGAGCCAATCGCTGTTTCGGCAACTTTTTTGGTCCCTGCTTTGACGTTCAAGTATACCATGACGTTTGAGAACCGTGTTTTATGTTCCTTCATTGCTGCTTCCACATCCTCATAAACCTTTTCTACTCTATCGTCATTGTAGGTTGATGTTGGTGCGTAAGCCTGAAGCATTTCAAGTTTGTATCGTTCTTGTTACTCAGGAATCCAACCCCACGCTCCCTCCTCTCCGCAAGGCCTTTGTAGCACAGGATGTATCCGTCAGGCAGTGCTGTGAATGACTTGCCCGCCCTCCTGCCCTCTCTCAGACCTATGACGTCATTCGTGTTTGCAGTATAGCCGGAGAAGTATTTCAGTTCTAGCAAAGCAACCAAGGAAAAGCAAAAAGGGTGCGGAAATGATGGGAAACAAAGACAGTTAAGAGAGCTGTGAAAAAGACGATAAAGAATGCAAAGGAACAGTGAAAGTCAGTGATAAAGATGGGAACTGAAAACAACAAAATAGTGCATAGACTCTAAAAAAAAACGTACATAAAAACAGGACAATTCAGAAGAAACTACAAAAATGGTGACGACTATGAAATGTAAATATCGAAATGTTAAAAAAAATGTAATGTAAATGCCGAAATGTCGTAAACCAGTGAAATGCTACTCAACACACACACACACACACACACACACACACACACACACACACACACACACACACGCGAGAGGGGGAGGGGGGGGAGGTGGCGGTACGCGTGTGAGGGTTGGTTACATTCGGTCACGGTTCGAACGTAAACACTGACGGACGGTAAATGGCGCACTGAGGGATTCCACAAGACTGGTGTTAGTGGTCCTTGAGTGTTAGTGTGGCGGTATTGTGTGGTGGTGTGGTGGTGTGGTGATTCTAGCTTTGGTGAGTGGTGATGTGGCGCCAGCTTGGAGGAAAGGAGGCAAGGAAGGCAAGTAAAGTTAAGGGAAGTAGGGTATAGAGAAGGGAAGTAGGGTATAGAGAAGGGAGAGGGAGAGTGGGAAGGAAAGAGAAGGGAAGGGAAGAGCAACGGATCAAGGGATTTATGAAGGAAAGGAAGAGGTAAAGTGAGATATGGAGAGGAGGAAGGCAAGTGAAGAGAAGGATAGAGAGAAGATGGACTGGATCAACGGAGGGAAATATAAAGGAAGGGAGAGGAAGGGTGAAGTATGGGAGAAAAGGTAAATAAAGAGAAAGATAGAGAAAGGGAACTACGGAGGGAAATATGAATAGAGTAGGAAGGAAAGGGAAGAGAAGGATAGAGAGAAGATGGAAAGAAACAACGGAGGGAAATATAAAGGAAGGGAGAGGAAGAGTGAAGTATGGAGATGAGAAAAGGCAAATAAAGAGAAAGATAGAGTAAAGGACCTACGGAGGGAAATATGAATAGAGTAGGAAGGAAAGGCAAGAGGAGGAGAGGGAAGTGTGGAGAGGATGGAAAGAGGGAAGCATTGTTCATGTTCAGATTGTTAGCATGAGGAAGATCATATTCTCTCTCTCTCTCTCTCTCTCTCTCTCTCTCTCTCTCTCTCTCTCTCTCTCTCTCTCTCTCTCTCATCGTTTTCAAAGCCAAAGGTTATCATATATTTTTTTCGTGTGTGTGTGTGTGTGTGTGTGTGTGTGTGTGTGTGTCCGCGCAGAAAACAAGCACAAATTACACTTACAATATATAACAACTACAACTATTTCCTACGTATCTTCCCATCCTCTGGCCCTCCCCTTCCCCCTCTCCTCTGTCTCTCCCTTTCTCCAAAAATCCTTCATATTATTAGTGAATGGCATCATGGTATGTAAGACTGTTTTATATATGGACTATTTATCTTTATTTCCGCCCCGTTACGATTGTGGTAAGAGTGAACACGATATTTTTCTTTTTCCCTCCATCCTTCCTTCCTTCCTTCCTTCCTTCCTCCTTCTTTGCCCTTCTTCTGATTCTCTTTTATTGATTTTTTCCTTCTCCTTTATCCCTCATATTTCTTATACTCGTTTCATATCTTTCTTCTTCCCTCTCTCCTTCCTCCTTTCTTTGCCTTTCTTCTGATCCTTCCTCCTTTCCTTCTTTCCTCCTCCTCCTTCTTTGCCCTTTTTCTTCTGATTCTTCTCTTCCTATATTTCTCCCTTCTTCTTTATCCCTCCAATTTCTCATACTCTCTTCATATTCTTCTCCTTCCTTCTTCCTCCTCCTTCCTTCCTTCTCCTCCTTCCTTCCCCTTCTGGTGACGAAATAGTACAATGAAGAGGTTTACCTTTGTCTGCCTTTCGAAGTTATGTTGACGAGTTGAAGAGAAAACGACGATGCTTAGAGGGTTGACTTTAACGTTATTTTGTATTATTTCCTGTATTGCTGTGTGTGTGTGTGTGTGTGTGTGTGTGTGTGTGTGTGTGTGTGTGTGTGTGTGTGTGTGGTAGGTGTTGTGGTGAAATAAATGTTGTCAGTGTAATTATTTTCTTCACAACCTCAATAATAATAAAGATAATAAGAGTAATAATAATAAGTGTAATATATCCCATGGTAACCTTCTTTTACATTCCTTATACGAAGAAGAAGAAGGAGGAGGAGGAGGAGGAAGAAGATAAGGAGAAGATAGAAAAATATAATGTGTTCTTCCATACCCAATCCTTCCCTTCTTCCCTTCCTTCCTTCTTCCTCTTTCATATCTATCATCCCCTTCCTTCTCTCACCCCTCTCTCTCCCTCCTCCCCACCCTCTTCCTCATTCCCCTTCCCATATCTATTCTCCCTTTGCCTGACTCACCGCTTCCTCACTCCCCCCCTTCACTCCCCACCCTCTTCCCTACTCCTTTCCCCATTTATTTACATCATCTCCCATCCATTTGAAGTATACTATTCCCCCTTCCCTTCCCCTTCACTCCCTCCCCCTTCCTTCCCCTCCTTTCACTTCCCAAGCACCCCAGAAATAACCATATATATACACTTTTAAATTCCCCCGGTTACTAGTACAATCGTATATAGTTCCCTTTTGTTCCCAGTTTCCCGTTTTTTTTTTCCCCAATCCCCAGTTAGCCCACAGTTTCCTTTCCCAGTTCCCAGTCATTTCCCCAGTCAAGTTGTTAGCCCCCTCCCCAGTACCCAGTCTCCCAGTTATCTCCTCCACTCCCCCAGTTAGCAATGCACCAGCGCTTTACCCCAGTCTTCCACTTCCTTTACCCCAGTCCCCAGTCTAGTTTTTAACCCCTTCCCCAGTCCCCCAGTTAGCAATGCACCAGCGCTTTACCCCAGTCTTCCACTTCCTTTACCCCAGTCCCCAGTCTAGTTTTTAGCCCCTTCCCCAGTCCCCCAGTTAGCAATGCACCAGTTACATATCCCACACTCTATCCCCAGTTTCCCTTCCCTTTACGCCAGTCCCCAGTCAAGTTTTTAGCCCCTTCCCCAGTCCCCCAGTTACATATTCACGAGTTACATATTCCACACTATATCCCCAGTTTTCCTTTCCTTTACGCCAGTCCCCAGTCCCCGGTCAAGTTTTTATCCCTTTCCCCAGTCTCCCAGTCCCCCAGTTATCTCCCCCAGTCTCCCAGTTAGCAATGCACCAGTTACATATCCCACACTCTATCTCCAGTTTCCCTTCCCTATACGCCAGTCCCCAGTCCCCAGTCATGTTTTTAGCCCCTTCCCCAATACCCAGTCCCCCAGTTAGCAATGCACCAGTTACCTATCTCACATTCTACTCCAGTCTCCCATATCCTTTCCTACAGTCCTCAGTCCCTAGTTGCCAGTCTCAGCCCCCTTCAGTCTCCTACCCCAGTTACCCCAGTCCCCCAGTACTCTCCCCCATTCCCCCGGTTAGCAATGCACCAGTTACCTATCTCACACTCTTCCCCAGTCTTCCATTTCCTTAATCCCAGTCCCCAGTCATGTTTTTAGCCCCTTCCCCAATACCCAGTCCCCCAGTTCTCTCCCCCAGTCTCCCAGTTAGCAATGCACCAGTTACCTATCGCACACTCTACTCCAGTCTCCCATATCCTTTCCTACAGTCCTCAGTCCCTAGTTGCCAGTCTCAGCCCCCTTCAGTCTCCTACCCCAGTTACCCCAGTCCCCCAGTAATCTCCCCCAGTCCCCCGGTTAGCAATGCACCAGTTACCTATCTCACACTCTTCCCCAGTCTTCCATTTCCTTAATCCCAGTCCCCAGTCATGTTTTTAGCCCCTTCCCAGTCTTCCAGTCACCCAGTTCTCTTCCCCAGTCCCCCAGTTAGCAATGCACCAGTTACATATCTCACACTCTACCCCAGTCTCCCATTTCCTCTACCCCAGTCCCCAGGTACTAGTCTC